>NW_028260180.1:0-26774 GCF_056163025.1 Triticum urartu | reverse complement strand
ATAGGGTAATACATCTAAGAAATTATTCCATCGAACGTACTCCCCCCTGGATGCGGGAATAGCAACATGAACTAAATGTCCTGTCCAAGCCAAAGAACTTACCCCGAAAAGTCCTGACAAATGATGATTGAGACGAGATTCCGCGTTTTTGAACCACGAAAGGCTTGGTTTCCATTTGGGTTGTAGATGTAACCAACCCGCTATTAAGGACAGCGTAGAAAGAAATAATAGAAAAAGAGCTCCAGTATAAAGATCCTCATTGGTGCGTAATCCTATTGTATACCACCACTGATAAACTCCAGAATAAGCAATATTCACTGGACCAGCAGCACCTCCTCGAGTAAAGGCTTCCACAGCGGGTTGACCAAAATGAGGATCCCAAATCGCATGAGCAATAGGTCTTACGTGTAAAGGATCCTGTATCCATGATTCAAAATTTCCTTGCCAAGCTACATGAAACAGATTTCCGGACGTCCATAGAAAGATTATTGCTAATTGCCCAAAGTGAGAAGCAAAAATGTTCTGATAAAGACGTTCTTCAGTAATATCATCATGACTTTCGAAATCATGTGCGGTAGCAATACCAAACCAAATACGACGAGTAGTGGGGTCCTGAGCTAAGCCTTGGCTAAACCTGGGAAATCTTAATTCCATAATGCCTTTCAAATCCTCCTAGCCACTATCCTACTGCAATAATTCTCGCTAAGAAGAATGCCCATGTCGTGGCAATTCCACCCAGAAGGTAATGGGTTACTCCTACAGCGCGTCCTTGTATAATGCTCAAGGCTCTAGGCTGAGTAGCAGGAGCAACTTTTAATTTGTTATGAGCCCAAACGATAGATTCAATGAGTTCTTGCCAATAACCACGGCCGCTGAATAAAAACATTAAACTGAAGGCCCAGACAAAATGAGCACCTAAGAAAAAAAGACCATATGCAGATAATGAAGAACCATAAGACTGAATGACTTGCGATGCCTGTGCCCACAAGAAATCTCGAAGCCACCCATTAATCGTAATGGAACTCTGTGCAAAGTTTCCCCCTGTAATATGAGTTACCACCCCTTGATCACTTATAGTACCCCAAACATCCGACTGCATTTTCCAACTGAAATGGAAAATGACTACCGAAATTGCATTGTACATCCAGAATAAACCTAAGAAAACATGATCCCAGGCGGATACTTGACATGTTCCCCCTCGGCCAGGCCCATCGCAAGGAAAGCGAAAACCTAGATTTGCTTTATCGGGTATCAAACGGGAACTCCGAGCAAATAAAACACCTTTCAAAAGTATTAATACAGTCACATGTATGGTAAATGCATGAATGTGATGGACTAAAAAATCTGCGGTTCCTAATGGAATAGGTAACAAAGCCACTTTGCCACCTACTGCTACTAACTCGCCGCCTCCCCACGTTAAGCTAGTACTTGTTGTTGCACCAGGAGCTGTTACGCCAGGCGCAGTAGCATGGATATTTTGTACCCATTGAGCAAAGATAGGTTGTAATTGTATGGCAGTATCCGAAAACATATCTTGTGGACGGCCTAAAGCACTCATGGTATCATTATGAATGTACAAGCCAAAACTGTGAAAACCTAGAAATATACATACCCAGTTAAGGTGGGATATGATTGCATCGCGGTGTCTAAGGACGCGATCTAATAGATCGTTGTATCGAGTAGTTGGATCATAGTCTCTTACCATAAAAATTGCTGCATGTGCAGCAGCACCGACTATTAGAAATCCGCCAATCCACATGTGGTGTGTGAACAAGGAAAGTTGTGTACCATAGTCAGTAGCTAGGTATGGATAGGGAGGCATAGAATACATATGATGAGCTACAACAATGGTTGTAGAGCCTAGCATAGCTAGGTTAAGAGATAATTGAGCATGCCATGACGTTGTTAAGATTTCATAAAGACCCTTATGGCCTTGTCCTGTAAATGGGCCCTTGTGAGCCTCCAAAATATCTTTAAGTCCATGGCCAATACCCCAATTGGTCCTATACATATGACCTGCGATTAGGAAAAGAATAGCAATAGCTAAATGATGGTGCGCAATATCGGTCAGCCAGAGACCACCGGTTACTGGATCTAGTCCTCCGCGAAAAGTCAGAAATTCTGCGTATTTGGACCAATTTAAAGTGAAAAAAGGGGTTGCTCCTTCGGCAAAACTAGGATAAAGTTGAGCCAAAAGGTCCCGATTCAAGATAAATTCATGAGGAAGTGGTATCTCTTTAGGATCCACCCCAGCGTCAAGAAATTGGTTAATTGGTAAAGATACATGAATTTGGTGCCCCGCCCAAGAAAGAGACCCAAGTCCTAATAATCCCGCTAAGTGGTGATTCAACATGGATTCTACATCTTGGAACCAGGCCAATTTGGGAGCGGCTTTGTGATAATGGAACCAACCAGCAAAAAGCATTAACGCTGCAAAAATCAATGCACCAATTGCAGTACAATAGAGTTGTAATTCACTAGTTATTCCAGATGCTCGCCAAAGCTGAAAAAAACCAGAGGTTATTTGGATTCCTCGGAAACCCCCGCCTACATCACCATTCAATATTTCTTGCCCTACTATAGGCCAAACTACCTGAGCACTGGGTCCAATGTGAGTAGGATCACTTAGCCATGCTTCATAATTGGAAAAACGGGCGCCATGAAAGTACATGCCACTCAACCAAAGAAAGATAATGGAAAGTTGCCCGAAATGAGCACTAAAGACTTTTCGAGAAATCTCCTCCAAATCACCAGTATGACTATCGAAATCGTGAGCATCAGCATGTAGGTTCCAGATCCAAGTGGTAGTATCAGGGCCCTTAGCTAGTGTTCTTGAGAAATGGCCGGGTCTGGCCCATTCCTCAAAAGATGTTTTTACAGGATCCCTATCCACAACAATTTTTACTTCTGGTTCCGGCGAACGAATAATCATTAAGTCCTCCTCTTTCCGGACAAGACATACAAAGAGACCCGCCAACTGTCTTTTTAGTGAATCTTTGAAAGATATATATTTTGAAAGATAGATTTTGAAAGATAGATTTTGAAAGATAGATATTGTGATTAGTTCTTTTCTTTACTATCTACCATCCTTCTATTTTTTTTTTAGTTATTCACTGGAGCAATTATATATTGAAGTCAATCCGAGGCAAGTGTTCGGGTCTATTATGACATAAAGATTAGGTGCCTAACGGACATTGTTTATCTTGAAAAACAAATATTTCTCGACGTAAGAAAAAAATCTTTTTTATTTTTAATTTAAGAAACTAGTGTATTTTTTTTGAGGGCATAAGCTCCTATCTATATCTACTTTCCTTGAGCATAATATAGGGTTTTTTATTTGATTCTAAATTCCAAGATAACTCATTAGAATTATTAATAAGATGGTCCTAATATATTAGCAATATTTAGATTGCCCCCTCTTTTTATTCACTTTATTACTTCTATTCTAGACCCTATCCCTATGGTTTATTCTTATGAAATATCATATAAAATAGAAGGTATAAGAAATGGATATAATGAAATTCTTGATTCGATCTTACGACCTAATTTATTTGATTAATGGATCAACAACCAAACCACCCATTTTATGAAAAAGAAGGAGCATGGTCTTATTCAAATTCAAAGCGCTTCGTAATCTTCAACCAGTTCTGTGCTTCAATATAATTTCCCGGAGTAAGCGCTATAGCTTGTTTCCAATATTCAGCAGCTTGATCAAACCAAGCTTCCGCAATTTCCGAATCACCCTGTAGAATGGCCTGTTCTCCTCGGTCGGAATAGGAAGTTCCTTCCCTTAGAACCGTACTTGAGAGTTTCCTACCTCATACGGCTCAGAAATTGCTATCTGAATTTCCCCTATCTTAACTGAATTCGATTTATCAAAAATCGATCCAATTTGTTCTTGGGTTAAGCAGAAGAAATTAATTACCTAAGTTTCAAACCCTAATTTTTATCAATAATCAGTTTGATCTTTTTTCCCACCTTCAGAAGAATGAAGCATAGATAGATATAGAGCCTTCGTTCAAATTTTCTGAGAGGTAACTATCCCGGTTTCATATATGAAATCTCTATAGAATCCTTGAAAAAGACTTTTTTCCATAAGAAAGAAAAAAGAACTTACTATCTTTGGGATCTGATACTACACCGCTGCTTAATCCCTTAGTGGATCGGCTCTATTACATAAGCGGATTCCTAAATTTTGCCCCATATCATGGGATAAGTAAGCAGTTTTTTTTAGTTGTATCGACCCAGTCGCTCACTAATTGATCTTTACGGTGCTTTCTCTATCAATTTGAGAAACTTTATCCATAGAGTAGTAGTATAGGCCATACTTTCTTCGTTTTTTGATTCTCGTGAAGTGTCCTTCCTTCCTACAGCTGATAGGGAAAAATCGTTGTTTTTACGATCCCTATGTAGAAAGCCCTTTTTTTCTAGTATTTACTAGAAAATTTGATCCTCTCTTTTTTTTTTTTCTTTCTATAGTGGAGATAGTCGCACGTAATGACAGATCACGGCCATATTATTAAAAGCTTGCGGTAAGAAGGGGTTTCGTTCTAGTGCCCGGAAATAATATTCCAAAGCCTTTGTATGCTCTCCATTGCTTGTGTGTATAAGGCCTATGTTATAGAGTATATAACTTCGATCATAGGGATCGATTTCTAGTCGCGTAGCTTCATAATAATTTTGCAAAGCTTCCGCATAATTTCCTTCGGATTGAGCCAACATCCGTTACGGTCGTTCATTCTATTCAAAAAATCTCCGTTCCAAAACCGTACATGAGGTTTTCATCTCATACGGCTCCTCCCTTCTGTACATAATAGTACTAAGCGAAATAATCTATAGAATCAAAATAGAATTAGTCCCGTCTCATTATGAACCGAAAGGGGCTGGTATTTTTCCAAGAAATCTCTAGCCAACCTTCCCACAAGAGGTTTTTCTTAACACCAATGAATTCTATTAATGCTAGAGGAAAACGATAGCTCCAATAATTTCTTTGTTCTCAACGCCTCCTATTTAGAGGAATTAGCTACTTCAACGATCTTTGATGGTTATAGGGGTATCCAAAGTACAAACCTGATGGTTGTTTGTTATCCCAACCATTCTTCCCAGCCCTGATACCGATCAGGAAAGGGGTAATTTCTAACAAAGTTTTTCTCTTGTTGATTCCTATTTCTAGGTGTAGTGCTTTTCTCCCCTATGCTGCCTACGGATACTAATAGAGTAGGATTGGCCTGTAATCCATACCATACCATATCCTGTAGGTGTAACCTTTCGCTCAATACTCAAATCTACAATTGAAGTATCTGAAGCCGCATCAATCGAGGATACACGACGGAAGGAATTGTTAGTTCGCCTCACCTTCCCGAAGCGTGGGTTTGTTTGCTTTACAAATTTGGTTCTCTCTATGCCAACCCCCCTCTCTTTTTCGTAAGACTGAGGTATAGGTAGGGCTAAAAAAAAGCAAAAAAAAGAGTCAAATCGCACCATCTCTATAATAAGTAAATGCCTTTTTTTCTCCTGAGGTTGTCGGAATTATTCGCAATAAAATATTGGCTACAATTGAGGAGGTCTTATCAATGAAATTTCCATTTCCACGGGATCTAGGCATAATTCCCAACCCATTCTATATAGAATTGTTTTCATTCCTTCACAAAATAACATAAAAACAAACACATTCGATTCTTATAATTATAAATAGATTGATCCATATGCTCTACTCTAAATCCATATGCTTTAAATGGATAAGAGAGATATGGATTTTCCGCTCAGCTCAAATTGTATCCTTTTCCTTCTGCTTGGACACGAAGAGATATGAAATATTTGACTAAGACTGGATTTCATTCCACTTTCCTATTTCTGAACAACAACTTATGTTATCAACTATTTCGTGTTTTCAAAGTTATTAATTGTCTCATACCCTATTTTTGATTTCGATAGTATGGTGTAGCGTATCTTATGCAAACGGAATTCTAAGGTTTCTTTATTTTATTATGCAATAAGAAGAATTCTTCCATTTTCTTTTTCTTTAGTTGCGGGAAAACCCAAATTAAAACTTTTATTTTATAGCGAGCGCAATTTCTAGTAAAAAATCCTGTATCCTTCCACTTAGATCAAAAGGAATTTTTCCAATAGAACTATGGAACCCCCGAGTGGTTGCGGTTGTACCTGTACTGCAGGAATAAGAAAACTCGCTATTCACTCAGTTTATTTTCCATAATAAGTTATGTAGGAGAGATGGCCGAGCGGTTCAAGGCGTAGCATTGGAACTGCTATGTAGACTTTTGTTTACCGAGGGTTCGAATCCCTCTCTTTCCGTTTTTCTTAATTCATCAACGTTAAGGATCACAATGTATCAAATCAAATAACAATTTTTTCCAGCAATAATATAATATCTTATATTATCTTATTTTGATTTAATAGAAATTAGAAATTCTCTATAGCAAATTACTGTGGTATGTAAAATACACATAGAGGAAAAAAGAAAAAAGGATCCTAATC
Organism: Triticum urartu; assembly: GCF_056163025.1. Taxonomy (NCBI): domain Eukaryota; kingdom Viridiplantae; phylum Streptophyta; class Magnoliopsida; order Poales; family Poaceae; genus Triticum; species Triticum urartu. The sequence goes on along the minus strand of NW_028260180.1, from coordinate 20,279 downwards.
CTAGGGTTAATCAATTTTAGCTAGTTGATGGGAAAATACAAATTAATGGTAATGGTCTTAGGGCGATTTAGTTCGGGGAAAGGGGAAGGGGAAGAAAATTCTATGAACCTTTCCTTTTTTCGTTAAGTTCAAGTCTGACGAGAGTAATATTCTACAACTAACAACTCATTTATTTTGAGACCGACCCACTTCCTATCTAGGATTTTATTTACTAGTCCTTTATATTCCAACGTGTCAATCGCCAAATGCTTTGGCAATTTCCCCGGGTCCGATGAAGCAATATAATTTTGAACCAGACCTTTTGATCTTTGGTTATCTTTCGTAGTAATAATATCTCGGGGTTTGCAACGAAAACTTGGTATATTGACTATACGACCATTAACTAAAATATGTCTATGGTTGACTAATTGGCGGGCCCCAGGAATGGTTGAAGCCATACCCAATCGAAAAAGGATATTATCCAAACGCATTTCAAGTAATTGTAGTAAAACCTGGCCTGTTGACCTTTTTGCTTTTCCAGCGATATGTACATATCTAAGTAATTGTCGTTCTGTCAGACCATAATGAAAACGCAATTTCTGTTTTTCTTGAAGACGAATACGATATTGCTCCTTTTTCCCAGAATTGAATTTTTTTTTAAGATTACTTCCGGATTTAGGTGTTTTTCTAGTGAGTCCTGGTAAAGCTCCCAGACGGCGTATTTTTTTTAAACGAGGTCCTCGATAACGGGACATGAAGACTCCTTTTTTTATTTTATTGAAATTTCATTTTACACAATTAATTTCATTGTATTTACATTACAGAATACATCGAAATTAAAACTGAATTAAACTACAGGATAAACAGAGTAAAATCAACTAAAGTACCCCAAAAAATGGAATTTCATCAAAATCTTTTTTTTTTGTATATATATTATTTATTTTATTGTTTTGTATCTAGCAAAATTGTAAGGTAAAAAACATAAAAGATCCTGGATTCTCCATTTAATTCGGAAAAAAAGAGATTCTTGTTCGTAGAACATCGATAGAGAAAAAAAAGCCGACTATCGGATTTGAACCGATGACCCTCGCATTACAAATGCGATGCTCTAACCTCTGAGCTAAGTGGGCTTACATAACGGAAATAGTGTAACAAATAGAAATAGGTATAGTATAGGAAATCCGTAAAATCTCAGATATTAGTTATTAATCTTAGCTATTAACTAGTTCTAAATTTGAAGTTATACTTATAAAAATAAAAAAATACTAAAACTTCTTAAAGATAAAGTTAGCTTGATATGCTTAACTATAGGATATTAAAAAATAAAATTATAGAATTTATTGGTATTTTCATTCGATCATTATAGACTTTATTATTTGTTAATAATTTGAGGATTAATATTTCACTAAGGGGAACATAGAGTCAGAGTAAATAAAATTGCTAATTCTGATTAGAAAAAAAGAATAAATATCAAGCGTTATAGTATAATTTTGAATACTATAAAAAAGTAAGACGGGAGGTGGGGGAGATAAAAACTTTTGGATATATTGATTCGGATTGAATTGCAAATACATCAAGGATAGAATCAATTCAATTCTGAATTGCAATAAGCAAGCGAGGTCTCTCAAATAGAGTCGAACTGAACTGCTAGACTACGTTGAGTGATGAACTCAATGATTCAAAAAAAAAACTAAGAGATGGATGAAATTACACAAGGAATCCTGGTCTCAAAGAAGAGGGAAATGGGGATATGGCGAAATCGGTAGACGCTACGGACTTGATTGTATTGAGCCTTGGTATGGAAACCTGCTAAGTGGTAACTTCCAAATTCAGAGAAACCCTGGAATTAAAAAAGGGCAATCCTGAGCCAAATCCGTGTTTTGAGAAAACAAGGGGTTCTCGAACTAGAATACAAAGGAAAAGGATAGGTGCAGAGACTCAATGGAAGCTGTTCTAACGAATCGAGTTAATTACGTTGTGTTGTTAGTGGAATTCCTTCTAGTTCTAAATTAGAGAAAGAGGGGTTTTATACCTTATACATTTAATAAACACGTATAGATACTGACATAGCAAACGATTAATCACAGAACTCATATTATATTCTAATTATAATATAGGTTCTTTATCTTTTTTAAAAATGAAATTAGAAATGATAATGATTATGAAATAAAAAACTCATATCATAATTTTTTTTTTTCATTATTGTGAATCCACTCCAATCGAATATTGAATAATCAAATTCTTCAATTAAAATTCAAAGTTTTCGAGATCTTTAAAAAAGTGGATTAATCGGACGAGGACAAAGAGAGAGTCCCATTCTACATGTCAATACTGACAACAATGAAATTTCTAGTAAAAGGAAAATCCGTCGACTTTATAAGTTGTGAGGGTTCAAGTCCCTCTATCCCCAAATCCTCTTTTATTCCCTAACTATACTATATTATTATTATTTATCCTCTTTTTTTTTTTCTTTTTATCAATGCACTTTTTTTTCTTTTTATCAATGCAATGGGTTTAAGATTCATTAGCTTTCTCATTCTACTCTTTCACAAAGGAATGCGAAGAGAACTCAATGGATCTTATCCTATTCATTGAATAGATTTCTTTTTTATTAGAGTATCGGCAAGAAATCTTGGTTATTCACTCTATTTTTAAGTTTTATTTAAGTAAACCATGCACAATGCATAGGACTACCCCCCCCATTTTCAAATTTAAAATTTGAAATACTTTAATTAATTTTTAGTCCTTTTAATTGACATAGATACAAATACTCTACTAGGATGATGCACAAGAAAAGGTCAGGATAGCTCAGTTGGTAGAGCAGAGGACTGAAAATCCTCGTGTCACCAGTTCAAATCTGGTTCCTGGCAGAGAAAAAAAAAAAAAAGATCCACCGAATAGGTATTGATCCAAATACCTCGAGATGGATTGTGATACATATTCATTAATAATATTTATTCATCTAAGTGGATAAATCTATAATATAAATATAGAGGCACTTCTTTTTCTTTTTAAAGAAGTTTTAAAATATATCTTTTCTTTATGATAAAGAAGGGGGTGAGATTCCCCTTTATTTTTTTGCGTTTCTTAATTTTGTATTCCGCTATTCCGACGAATATTTTTTTAGTCTTGCTTATCTTTATCTTATCTTATTTTCCTAGTTGTGCTAAGTAATGTGCGCGGTACAAAGTTCCTGGTAGAGAACTTCTTTGAGTCATCCTATTTTTCTGTTCATATGAAGGAAATTAATATGCGATTTTCAAAATAGGGGAATCCAAATGAAACCCTTTTTTTGCTCAGTCTATCTGGAATGCTTTTGTATAATTAGGAATTAATTATAAATAGGTATTCCGTTTCATCTAGGAAAAGAACCTAAAAATATTCCTTGACTTGAATAAAATCTGGAGTTGTGTTGTATAAGTGAGCATGAATTTCTTATCATTCAATGAGCATCTTGTATTTCATAAAAATTGGGGGTTATATAATCCTTACGTAAGGGCCAGCCTATCCAACTTTCAGGCATTAGGATACGTTTAAGGCGCGGATGATTATCATAAGAGATTCCCACCATATCATAAGATTCGCGTTCTTGAAAATCGGCACTTCTCCAAATCCAGAAGACAGACGGAATTCTAGGATTATCCTTTTGGGCAAAGACTTTTATGCAGACTTCTTCTGGATTATCTATACCATATTGTATTCTCGTAAGATGATACACGCTAGCTAAAGATCCACCGGGTGCTACATCATAAGCACATTGGGAGCGTAAATAATTGTAACCATATACATATAAAATGACAGCAATGGAATCCCAATCCCCTGCTTTTATTTGTAAAGTCTCTATTCCTCGGTGATCAAAGCCCAAAGATCTATGAACCACCTCATGTTTGACTAGCCAATTAGATAACCAACCCTGCTGCATTGTCTTCATCTCTCCCTCTTTGTATAAATATTTCACATTTCGGATGCAAGTTTGAAAGATTGCCCTGCTTTTTATTTTTCTACACAAAAGAGCCCCTCTCCTAATTCACTAATTTGTAGGAAGGTACTGAACTTTTGGATTTGAAAAAAGTTTCAGAAGATATATCTAATGTAGATGGTGATTGATAGAGCAATTCTTGCTCATAAGTTCCTGTATGAGTACTGCGCCTAACATAAAGCTTGTGACTGGTAGTAAAACATCTATTTTTATTTTGAGATAGAGTTTGATCCTCAACTATTTCTCGCGATATCTTCTTACGAAGTTTTGTTAGGGCATCTATAACTGCCTCCGGTTTAGGTGGGCAGCCCGGCAAGTAGACATCCACAGGAATTAACTTATCAACTCCCCGAACAGTACTATAGGAATCCGTACTGAACATTCCCCCTGTAATAGTACAGGCTCCCATAGCAATGACGTATTTTGGTTCAGGCATTTGCTCGTATAATCTCACTAAAGAGGGAGCCATTTTCATTGTTACCGTACCGGCTGTTAAAATTAGGTCTGCTTGCCTAGGACTTGATCTTGGTACCAATCCATAACGATCAAAGTCGAATCGTGAGCCTATTAATGAAGCAAATTCAATGAAACAACAACTGGTACCGTATAGAAGGGGCCATAAACTGGAGAGTCTTGACCAATTCGAAAGATCATTTGGTGTAGTTGAAATAACAGAATTGGAACTTGTTTGGTCAAGTAAGGGAAACTCAATCAAATTCATAACTGTCTCAATAGAATCTTTTCCTTCTTTTTTTTTGTCTAAATATTCAGTTAAGACCATTCCAAGGCTCCTTTTCGCCATGCATAAACTAAACCAACAACTAAGATAAGCACGAAAATCAAAGCTTCGATAAAAACGGATACACCCAATACGTCGAAACTCATTGCCCAAGGGTATAGAAAGACGGTTTCCACATCAAAAACAACAAAAACGAGCGCAAACATATAATAGCGTATTCGGAATTGTACCCAAGCCCCTCCCATGGGTTCTATACACACGATTCATAACTAGAAAGCTTCTCTGGTCCTTCACTAACCGGGGCTAAAAGTCCTGAAATCGAAAATGCCAAAATAGGAATAAGGCTTGCTATTATTAGAAATGTCCAAAAAATATCATATTCGTGAAGCAGAAACATAATGTACTCCCATTAATGTGGAATAGGCGGAACTTAAATTAGTCAATTCAATTCAGCATTGTCAATTTATCCAGAACTTCTCTCTTTTCCTCGGTGAAACAAGAATCTTTTTTGTTCAAACAAAAGCGCTTAGTTTAAGTTTAGCCTTTGTTTCCTCTGTGCTGCATCTTCTTTAAAGATTCATCCAATGGAATCCCAACTCCCTTTCTTTTGGATTTCCATTCTATTTAGATATGGTGTATGTAGATCTAATTCTTATATAAAGAAAACTTTCTCGTTTCACTTTGTCTCGCTTTCTCTAGAATCTCTAGAAAAAAGAATAGCTCTATCCTTTATTTAATATTTAATAATAAAATAATAAGAGACTATTAAATAAAAATGAGAATACTACTAAATTAGAACCTAATTAAGATAGTAGGACTAATCTATGCAGTATAATTAATGAGAAGTAATACTATAAAATAAAAATAAAGAACTCTATTTCAGAACTATGAGACAGAATATTCTGTTTTCTTATTTACTCTTTACTTTATTTTTTCTATTTAAAGTTGATCAATTTACATAATGTATCTATAAACAAAGTAATAAATATACTTAAAACAAAGTAGGAATTCGCAAAATGGATAAAATCATTGCAGTTATTATAGGGAAGTCTAGAGATATCCTATTTGAAGGAGGACGGGATTCAAATCAGGGAAAGGATCCTTTCTTCTATTGATTTGATAGAAATTCGTTTTTCTTTTCCTGTCTGTATGATTTTGATTTTCGATGAATGAGCCTTTGGTAATGCTTTTATCTCTATTCTATGTCGCAGGCGCCTATCCAGTCTATAAACAAATACTAATGAGAAAATGAAAACTATACTAAACTAAAGAAAACATAGGATAGAGATCCTAAAATCTAAAAAAGGGCATATTAGGGCTATACGGATTCGAACCGTAGACCTTCTCGGTAAAACAGATCAAACGGATTATTATCGAAATGATTTGAACTGTTTCAAAGACCCAACATGCATTTTTTTGCATTGGGCTCTTTCATAAACTGATTTAAAGATCAGTTAGTCCACCATAGTTTTTCTTTACGGAAAGATAATGAGATGGCTCCCTGTGCTCTGATTGATTTTTTGTATTATGATCTATCTAGGAGCAATACCAAAGTGTTTCAAAGGAGGATTACCTTGACTTAGGTCTGCCTCCGGTCTAAATTAAATCAACCTAAGTGAAATGGAGTCTCTATCGTTCCACTGCAAGAGTTAACTATGAGACTTCATACACCTTAAAGTTCATAGAACGAAAAGAAGTTTTTTGGAGGCCCTTATCCTCATTACGCCTAGCATTTAGTGGGCTGGATATTTACCTTATCAACTAGCAAATCCATAAGGGTTCTATTTGATTAGGCACCTGAATTGGCACCTGAATCGGACTGAACCGACTGTTTGTCAGGCTACTGTTCTCCTATTCTCTCGAATCTATGAAGTAAGACATTGATTTTGCAATAAGATCGATTATGTTCATTGCATAATAAGCTCCTTTGAAAAGCATTGGCGCACGTGTAAACGAGTTGCTCTACCGAACTGAGCTATAGCCCTTATCAGAGATATCTTAACATATAGATAATTTCTTGTCAAGATGAATATTTTCTAATGCCAGAGGATACCCCTTTGATCTGTATCTGTTTAGTATTTAGTTTAGTATTTAGTATATAACAGACCAATAACAGAGCGGTATTGCTTAGAAAAGGGATTCAATATATAATCGATCGAAGTAATGGGTCTTCCTTTGTGGTGATAAATTGCCTACTTAACTCAGTGGTTAGAGTATTGCTTTCATACGGCGGGAGTCATTGGTTCAAATCCAATAGTAGGTAAGTAGGTAGAAAAATTACTAGATAGCATTGGACTTACTTCGCTTCGCTATCTAATAACTTTTTCTACCCCTCTTCCCTTTTTCTTTGTATCAACTATAAACCACTGGATTGTCTTCAATTGGATGGGGGAATCCAATTGACAGCCTCGATTCGTATCCTAGCTCGTCTGAGAGCGAGCTTCGCTTCAACCAAATCTTTCGTACCCTCAGCTTTACTCAAGTTAGCTTCGGCTATTTCAAGTGCCTTTTGAGCTTCTTCCGGATCAATATCACTACCCAGTTCCGCATCATTTCCTAAAATGATGATCTCATTATTAACTATTCTCGCAAAACCGCTCCACAGAATCGCTGTTAACCATTGGTCGTTGAGGAGGCGTATTCTCAAAGGACCCATATCTACTGCTGTGTTAATGGGGGCGTGGTTTGGTAATACGCCAATTTGGCCACTATTAGTGGATAAAATGATTTCTTTCACTTCACAATCCCAAATAATTCGCTTAGGAGTCAGTACATAAAGATTTAATTTCATTTCTTCGATTTGTTCTCCTCTTCTAAGGTTATAGCTTTCGTGCTAGCTTCATCGATGTTACCCACCAAATAAAAAGCCTGTTCAGGTAGGCCGTCTAATTCTCCGGAAAGGATTAGTTGAAATCCCCTAATAGTTTCCGCAAGAGCAACATACTTTCCTGGAGAACCAGTAAAAACTTCTGCCACAAAGAACGGTTGTGATAAGAAACGCTCAATTTTTCTTGCTCTTGCTACAGTTAAACGATCCTCTTCCGATAATTCATCCAAGCCAAGAATTGCGATAATGTCCTGAAGTTCTTTGTAACGTTGTAAAGTTTCCTTAACTCTTTGCGCAGTTTCATAATGTTCGTTGCCAACGATCCGAGGCTGTAACATAGTCGAGGTTGAATCTAAAGGATCTACTGCTGGATAAATACCCTTGGAAGCTAATCCTCTGGAAAGTACGGTAGTAGCATCCAAATGTGCAAATGTTGTGGCAGGGGCAGGGTCGGTCAAATCGTCTGCAGGTACATAAACTGCTTGAATCGAAGTTATAGATCCCTTTTTAGTAGAAGCAATTCTTTCTTGCAAAGAACCCATTTCTGTACTAAGAGTAGGTTGATAACCCACTGCGGAGGGCATTCTCCCTAATAAAGCGGATACCTCTGATCCTGCTTGAACAAAACGAAAGATATTATCGATAAATAAAAGCACGTCTTGCTTATTAACATCTCGGAAATATTCCGCCATAGTTAGGGCAGTTAAACCAACTCTCATACGAGCTCCCGGTGGTTCATTCATTTGGCCATAGACTAGAGCTACCTTTGATTCCTCAATATTTTTTTCATTAATTACTCCGGATTCCTTCATTTCCATATAAAGATCATTTCCTTCACGAGTCCGTTCCCCTACTCCACCGAATACGGATACGCCCCCATGAGCTTTAGCAATGTTATTGATTAATTCCATGATCAGTACTGTTTTACCTACTCCAGCCCCCCCAAATAGTCCTATTTTTCCTCCACGTCGATAAGGAGCTAAAAGATCGACGACCTTAATACCTGTTTCAAAGATGGATAATTTCGTATCTAACTCGATAAAGGCAGGCGCAGATCTATGAATAGGGAACGTTGCACTACTATCTACAGGACCCAAATTGTCAACAGGCTCCCCAAGAACGTTGAAAATTCGTCCGAGAGTAGCTCCACCGACCGGAACACTGAGAGGAGCTCCCGTGTCAATCACTTCCATTCCTCTCATCAACCCGTCCGTAGCACTCATAGCTACAGCTCTAACTCGATTATTTCCTAATAATTGTTGTACCTCACAAGTCACATTAATTTGCTTATCGGCAGTGTCTCTACTCTGGACTACCAAAGCGTTATAAATATAAGGTAACTTGCCTGGGGGAAAAGTGACATCCAGCACGGGTCCAATAATTTGATCGATACGACCTGTACTTTTTTCTTCAATTGTGGAAACCCCGGGAGGAGAAGTAGTAGGATTGGTTCTCATAATTATCACATAATTAAAAAAAAGGAATTTGTCGAAATTTTTCTTTTTTTATTGTTGAATAATGCCAAATCAAATCAAAAAAAATCCAAAAGTAAAAAGGAAATGAATTAGTTAATTCAATAAGAGAGAAAAGGGGACCAGGACTTGATTTCGTTGCCCAAGCGAATCCCATTCAATCGTTTACTCATGGAATGAGTCCATTGGAAAGTTCAATCAATCTTTTTTTTCATATACATTTTGCCTTTTGTGGAGGATCTGTGCCTACTCTACTTTCCTATCTAGGACTTCGATATACAAAATATATACTACTGTGAAGCATAGATTGCTGTCAACAAAGAATTTTATTAGTATTTAGTTAGGTATTTGCATTCAAAATAAGAAAAGAGAACTATTAAGAACTTGTAAAATAAGGATTAGGAATTAATTTGGGTTGCGCTATATCTATCAAAGAGTATACAATAATTATGGATTTGGTAAATCAAATCCATGGTTTAATAACGAACCGTGTTAACTTACCATAACAACAACTCAATTCCTATCGAATTCCTATATTGGAATTCCTATAGGATAGAACATACACAGGGTGTACGCATTATATATGAATGAAACATATTCATTAACCTAAGCATGCCCTCAATTTTCTTTAATGAGTTGATATTATATTAATTGAATATCCTTTTTGTTTTACGAGATTTTTGCTAAAGTTTCATTTACGCCTAATTAACATCGAGTAGACCCTGTTATTGTGAGAATTCTTAATTCAAGAGTTATAGGGAGGGACTTATGTCACCACAAACAGAAACTAAAGCAGGTGTTGGATTTCAAGCTGGTGTTAAAGATTATAAATTGACTTACTACACCCCAGAGTATGAAACTAAGGATACTGATATCTTGGCAGCATTCCGAGTAAGTCCTCAGCCTGGGGTTCCGCCCGAAGAAGCAGGGGCTGCAGTAGCTGCCGAATCTTCTACTGGTACATGGACAACTGTTTGGACTGATGGACTTACCAGTCTTGATCGTTACAAAGGACGATGCTATCACATCGAGCCTGTTGCTGGGGAAGACAACCAATGGATCTGTTATGTAGCTTATCCATTAGACCTATTTGAAGAGGGTTCCGTTACTAACATGTTTACTTCCATTGTAGGTAACGTATTTGGTTTCAAAGCCCTACGTGCTCTACGTTTGGAGGATCTACGAATTCCCCCTACTTATTCAAAAACTTTCCAAGGCCCGCCTCATGGTATCCAAGTTGAAAGAGATAAGTTGAACAAGTACGGTCGTCCTTTATTGGGATGTACTATTAAACCAAAATTGGGATTATCCGCAAAAAATTATGGTAGAGCGTGTTATGAGTGTCTACGTGGTGGACTTGATTTTACCAAAGATGATGAAAACGTAAACTCACAACCATTTATGCGCTGGAGAGACCGTTTTGTCTTTTGTGCCGAAGCTATTTATAAATCACAGGCCGAAACCGGTGAAATCAAGGGGCATTACTTGAATGCGACTGCGGGTACATGTGAAGAAATGATTAAGAGAGCTGTATTTGCAAGAGAATTAGGGGTTCCTATTGTAATGCATGACTACTTAACTGGGGGATTCACCGCAAATACTACTTTGGCTCATTATTGCCGCGACAATGGCCTACTTCTTCACATTCACCGTGCAATGCATGCAGTTATTGATAGACAGAAAAATCATGGTATGCATTTCCGTGTATTAGCTAAAGCATTGCGTATGTCTGGGGGAGATCATATCCACTCCGGTACAGTAGTAGGTAAGTTAGAAGGGGAACGCGAAATGACTTTAGGTTTTGTTGATTTATTGCGCGATGATTTTATTGAAAAAGATCGTGCTCGCGGTATCTTTTTCACTCAGGACTGGGTATCCATGCCAGGTGTTATACCGGTAGCTTCAGGTGGTATTCATGTTTGGCATATGCCAGCTCTGACCGAAATCTTTGGGGACGATTCTGTATTACAATTTGGTGGAGGAACTTTAGGACATCCTTGGGGAAATGCACCTGGTGCAGCAGCTAATCGAGTGGCTTTAGAAGCCTGTGTACAAGCTCGTAACGAAGGGCGCGATCTTGCTCGCGAAGGTAATGAAATTATCCGAGCAGCTTGCAAATGGAGTCCTGAACTAGCCGCAGCTTGTGAAGTATGGAAGGCGATCAAATTCGAGTTCGAGCCGGTAGATACTATTGATTAACTAGATAAAACTAAAGATAAAGAAGGTATAAATAAAAAAGAAACGAAATAAAAAGAGAAAAAAATCAGTTATGAAATGCAGTAATTCTTCTTTATTCTTCTAATTGATTGCAATTAAACTCGGCTCAATCTTTTTTAGAAAAAAAAGATTGAGCCGAATAAAAATAGATCATGATATGATCATGAGACTTGACAAATTGAGATTCGTCTATTCTATATATCTAGAATATATATATTAAGGTATAATACAATAAAGAAATACAAATAAAATAATAAAATAATAAAATATAGTATTATCATATGATAATGATAATGGAATCAAATACGCAGTATTTACAGAAAAAAGTCTTCGTTTATTGGGAAAGAATCAATATACTTTTAATGTCGAATCGGGATTCACTAAGACAGAAATAAAGCATTGGGTCGAACTCTTCTTTGGTGTTAAGGTGGTAGCTGTGAATAGCCATCGACTACCTGGAAAAGGTAGAAGAATAGGACCTATTCTGGGCCATACAATGCATTACAGACGTATGATCATTACCCTTCAACCGGGTTATTCTATTCCACTTCTAGATAGAGAAAAAAACTAAAGGAGAATGAATGAAAAAAGACATAGTTTGGAAGTTAGACCTTTTTATAGGACTCTCTTTCAATTTCAAAAAAGAGGACGTTTGAAACTTTTAACAGGCGTAATCGTGAGTCAACAAGTGACTCGAACTGTGTGTAAAAAAAGAAGCATTTTTTTTTTTTCAAAATGCTAGAACTAGATAAGGAAGTTTTCTATAACCTTGAGAAAAAGGATAAAAAGGTAGTTTTTTTTTAGTTTATGACTCCGATCAAGAGCGAGAAATCCTTGATTTGGGATTGGACATAGAACCTGGACCCATCGTAGAGACGTTTAGTTCAAAAGAAAGGATCGTATCCTGATGGTAAGAATTATACTTTCGTGGAAATACAGCGCTATAGACTTCAATGCGGTAGAGTAGACGTTTTGTTTCTAATTTTTCTGGACCAAACCTCCGCTCCGACCCAACGATACAATGAATTTTTTCTGTTCATATTCATAAATAAAAAAGATTCGGAATCGCAATGCTACTATATGCGTCCAGAGGAGTATTTGGAATAATATTCTTCTATAATCCATTATTGCGGGGGGTCTTACTAACAGGGCTTCGCTGCACGGGACAGGTCTTCGTCGAAAAGCTAACTCCACCCGGCATTTTCATACCCTTTCTTTGGGTGGTATATCGCCTTTTAAAGTCTAAGAGGGTAGTAGGGGATCTATAGTAGGTAAGATAATTTGCCCTTTGATTTTGATTGAATATACTATTTTTCCGCCTTTACCACGCATTATTGTATGCGCTTCTAGAGAAGTATGTATGCAGGAAGTAAATTCTAACCGCTTTCTTTTGAATCCAATTTCAAATTAGATTAGAAAGATAGAAAGGCCATGAGGATGGGAAAATCAAAATAAAATCTTTTTAATTAGTTCTCCTTTTTTGGAATTTTCTTATTATCCTTTCATTTTTTTTACAGAATATTTTTCAAACTAAAAATAAAAAATACAATACAATAGTCAATATTCCTTATAATAGATATACTTAATTATATCATAAGAATCTTAAGATATTTTTCGACTAGATAGAAATAGTAAATTTGAATTGAGACACCTATTCCATGACGGATTTAAACTTACCTTCTATTTTCGTGCCTTTAGTAGGCTTAGTATTTCCGGCAATTGCAATGACTTCTTTATTTCTTTATGTGCAAAAAAATAAGATTGTCTAGTATTTTTTAGTGTAAGTAATATAATATGGTAGGGTATGTGGCTTTTTCTACACACACTTTCTACACACAAATGAAAAACGGTTATGGATGCGGATATAGGCTACGAGCATAAATGCATGAATATGCAGAGCCAGGTATAGCGAGTTTTATTTTATTTATTTTAATTGAATCAACGAATATTTTTTGAATAGAAAGTCAATGTATCTAACCTATTATTTCACAGGAGTACTAGTTGCTGAAGGCGATTTCAGAATCAAAAAAAGTAAAGTCAAAATTATTTAGCTTATTCTCTCAATTTCAATCGACCGCTGCTGGATTTAGTATATCTAATATGAATTGGCGATCAGAACACATATGGGTAGAACTTCTAAAAGGTTCTCGAAAAAGGGGTAATTTTTTCTGGGCCTGTATTCTTTTTCTAGGTTCACTAGGATTCTTATCGGTTGGGATTTCCAGTTATCTTGGTAAGAATATTATATCTATACTTCCATCTCAAGAAATTCTTTTTTTTCCGCAGGGGGTCGTGATGTCTTTCTACGGAATCGCAGGCCTATTCATTAGCTCCTACTTGTGGTGTACTATTTTGTGGAATGTAGGTAGTGGTTATGACCGATTCGATAGAAAAGAGGGAATAGTGTGCATTTTTCGTTGGGGATTCCCTGGAATAAAACGTCGCGTCTTCCTTCGATTCCTTATGCGGGATATCCAATCAATTAGAATTCAGGTTAAAGAGGGTCTTTATCCTCGTCGTATTCTTTATATGGAAATCCGGGGCCAGGGGATCATTCCCTTGACTCGTACTGATGATAAATTTTTTACTCCACGAGAAATTGAACAAAAAGCTGCCGAATTGGCCTATTTCTTGCGCGTACCAATTGAAGTATTTTGAGGTATCTTTTTTGAACTGAGTTGAATGAAGAAAAGAAGAATTGGAAGAAGAAAAGTTTTCTCAACACAGGGAGGAAGTCCCTTCTAAATTGGATTTGTTATTGTAAGGGGATTTTTAAGTATTTATCTAAAGGAAGGAACAAACGAGGATAAGAGAAATTTGCTTTTAATTTTTTTTTATCCAAGTTAGATATATCGCATACTATTCTTCCTTTTTCATCCGAAAGGGCTTTTTTTTTATTCTATTTCACTATTTCATTCCATCTAGATCTAAGAAAGAACCCAATGCACTGAAATTCCACTAATAACTAATATACAAAAAAGAAGAATAGATACAGGGTATCAAACCTATAGAGTTTTTGCTTCAAAGAAATAGAAATATCATGAAATAGAAATATCATCATATAGAGTCAGGGAATGGAATAGAGTCAGCGAATGAAGCATATTCATTAACAACTCCATTTACAGATCAAAAATGAAAAAAAAGAAAGCATTGCCTTCTTTACTATATCTTGTATTTATCGTACTTTTGCCTTGGGGGGTCTCTTCCTCATTTAACAAATGTCTGGAACTTTGGATTAAGAATTGGTGGAATACCAGGCAATCCGAAACTCTCTTAACTGATATTCAAGAGAAAAGGATTCTAGAAAGATTCATAGAATTAGAAGAACTTTCTCTCTTGGACGAGATGATAAAAGGGAAACTAAAGACACATGTACAAAAACCTCCTACAGGAATACACAAGGAAATAATACAATGGGTCAAAATAAATAATGAGGATCATCTCCATACCATTTTGCATTTCTCGACAAATATAATCTGTTTGGCTATTCTAAGTGGTTCTTTTTTTCTGGGTAAAGAGGAACTTGTCATTTTGAATTCTTGGGTTCAGGAATTCTTCTATAATTTAAATGACTCAATAAAAGCTTTTTTTATTCTTTTAGTTACTGATTTTTTTGTTGGATTTCACTCCACCCGTGGTTGGGAACTAGTAATTCGTTGGGTCTACAACGATTTTGGATGGGCTCCTAACGAGCTTATTTTCACTATTTTTGTTTGTAGTTTTCCAGTAATTCTAGATACATGTTTGAAATTTTGGGTCTTTTTTTGTTTAAATCGTCTATCTCCTTCGCTTGTAGTCATTTATCATTCAATTAGTGAAGCATAAATTCATTTGATCTCCCGATATTAATATTAATCAAATTAGCAAGCATCTTTTTTTAGAAAGAAAGCCCTTTTCCATTTTAGCAAAATTCTTTCTATTTATACCTACTTTAAGGTATTCATCATTGCAGTACAACTGTTGCAGTAGAATGACAACAGATTCGTGTATAGGGAACTAGATTAGCTTAGCTACCTATCTAATTTATTGTAGAAATTCTGGGATCTGCGATTGGACATGGAAAATAGAAATACTTTTTCTTGGGTAAAGGAACAGATAACTCGATCGATTTCTGTATCGATCATGATATACGTAATAACTCGGACATCTATTTCAAATGCATATCCCATTTTTGCGCAGCAGGGTTATGAAAACCCACGAGAAGCAACTGGACGAATTGTATGTGCCAATTGCCATTTAGCTAGCAAGCCCGTCGATATTGAAGTTCCCCAAGCTGTGCTTCCCGATACTGTATTTGAAGCAGTTCTTCGAATTCCTTATGATATGCAATTGAAACAAGTTCTTGCTAATGGAAAAAAGGGAGGGTTGAATGTAGGTGCTGTTCTTATTTTGCCCGAGGGATTCGAATTAGCGCCGCCCGATCGTATTTCCCCTGAGTTAAAAGAAAAGATAGGAAATCTTGCTTTTCAGAGTTATCGTCCCGATAAAAAAAACATTCTTGTGATAGGCCCTGTTCCCGGTAAGAAATATAGTGAAATTGTCTTTCCCATTCTTTCCCCTGATCCTGCTACGAAGAAAGATGCTCATTTCTTAAAATATCCCATATATGTAGGGGGAAACCGAGGAAGAGGACAGATCTATCCTGATGGTAGCAAGAGTAACAATACAGTCTATAATGCTACGTCAACAGGTATAGTAAGAAAAATACTACGTAAAGAAAAGGGGGGGTATGAAATATCCATAGTTGATGCATCAGATGGACGCCAAGTGATTGATATTATACCTCCCGGACCAGAACTTCTTGTTTCAGAGGGGGAATCCATCAAGCTTGATCAACCATTAACAAGCAATCCTAATGTGGGAGGTTTTGGTCAGGGGGACGCAGAAATCGTGCTTCAGGATCCATTACGTGTCCAAGGCCTTTTGTTCTTCTTCGCATCCGTTATTTTGGCACAAGTTTTTTTGGTTCTCAAAAAGAAACAGTTTGAAAAGGTTCAATTGTACGAAATGAATTTCTAGGTCCCGGGATTTCTTACCATCAAGTTGGTAAAAAGCCTCGATTTATTGGCAATTGCTAGAATTATCTATGATCTATTTTGGAAATCCTTTTTTTGTTTAGACTGCTTTTTGTTTATGAGATGTCTGGAATTCCTTATTTATATCCCATGCAAAAGAAGAGAATCCAAGGCAAAGGCGAGAACAATCAAATTAAAATTTCTTCTTTTTCGGAGGGATTGCAGGTCTTCTTAATCGTCTATTCGGCACAAGAAAAAGCCTTTTTCTTGTGCCGATTCTTCTTGTATCAAAATAAGAATCCTTTTTCTTCCTAATTCGTCAAAGATTACTATTTCTTCTTTATTCGGGTCTGTCTCTTGGACCTCTTTTTCTTTTGCTTAGGTTTAGCCGAGGTAGTGGACAAACAGAGGGGAAGAAAATATGGCGGGGGAAAAATTTCTTGTGATTGTGAGCAAATTGCTTGGCTTGTTTAATTAAGTTCAACTTCAAATTTACAGAAATTTTGCAAAAAAAAAGTAAACTCTTCCATTGAAGGTTTTTTTATTTTTAGGCTAGTTGAATAGTTTTGATTAAGGTTTTATTAGTTTATTACTCGAAACTAAATCAAGGATTTTCAGGATACTTCCTTCGTGGAATAAGATATTGGATCCTCGAGTGATCTCTTTTTCTTGTTGCTTCATAAGAGTGAATCGAATAGATTCAATTCGCGTTATAAGAGTAAAATAAAAATTCCGCGGGTCCTTTCCGCTCTAATCAGATAAAGGGGGGTAAGGACCCGCTAAGCTCCTACTTTTTCATGTTTACAATCTGGTCCCTCCGATTACTATAGAGATGAACCCAATCCAGAATATGAACCATAAAAGAAAACACCTACTAAACCAATCACAGCAATACCAGCTACAGTACCTATCAGCCAAAGAGGAATTCTTCCAGTAGTATCGGCCATTTCCCCTACTTTCCTCCACATTTTATCAATTGGTCATGCTAGAGACAAAAACAGTCATGGGTAGTTATAAGGATGGTATCCTTCCAAATGGGATAAGAGAATTCTTATTAGTCTCTTTCTTTCTCTCAATTGAAGAAGTAATTGGAAAATAAAACAGCAAGTACAAAAATGAGTAATAAACCCCAGTATAGACTGGTACGATTCAATTCAACATTTTGTTCATTCGGGTTTGATTGTGTCATAGTTCTATAGTTGGAATTTGTTTTATCGTTGGATGAACTGCATTGCTGATATTGATCCCAAGAAAAAAACAGTAGGTACAGCTAGTCCGTGAATAGCCAGCCATCGCACTGTAAAAATAGGATAGGTTCGATCTATGGTCATTGAGGGCCTCCTAAAAGGATCTACTAAATTCATCGAGTTGTTCTAAAGAATCAAAACGGTCGGTTATTAACGGAATTCCTTGTCGGCTTTCCGTGAAATACTCGTTTGGCCTAGGACTTCCAAACACGTCATAAGCTAAACCCGTACTGACAAATAACCAACCCGCAATGAATAGGGAAGGTATAGTAATGCTATGAATAACCCAGTATCGAATACTGGTAATAATATCAGCAAAAGAACGTTCTCCCGTGCTTCCAGACATGCTGAACTCCCAAAATTTTTGTACATTCAAAAAAGGAATTGATTCCGTAAAAGATGGGATCGACCAGTAAATAGAAAATTACTGATATTTCATCCTTGTGAGATTGTCAATTTTGTACCAAAGGTGTATTTTGAGTATACCGAATTAGTATAGCTATCCTTCCTATGGCACAGCAATCTGGTTTTGCCTGGTTCCGAAACATAATTACTTTTTTATTTTTTTTTTGTCTATAGGTAAGCTATATGTTATTCAAGGCATCAATAGAAAACCCCATTTTTGTAGGTTCTACTTACTTTTCATTGGCTTCGGAATAATAGAGTAATTCGGAATAGCAGCCAAAATCTTGGGAAAATCTAAGTTAATGATCAATAGGTTTGGATAAATAATTTAGGAAGGATATTCTCATACTGACACAATACAAGGACAAGTATATGTGAAATCTATCCTTTCATAATTCGTAATTCATCCTTGTATTGTTTGTTGGATTAGGTCTAACTTTCTTGACCAAACTGCGAGCGCGGAACTTTACGAGATGAAATAGGGAAAGACAGAAGATAGAATAGAACTTAAAAGGATAATTGAAGTGACTCGTCTTCGAATCTACTTTGGTTGGAGTTCGAAAAAGGAATAAAAATAAAGTAAATTCAAGGAAGAGCTTTCTTTTTTTTTTTTTTTTAACAGCCCCTTGGCAGGTCGTGGAATGCTTTTGTTCTCCTCTTATTCCATATGGAATACAATCAGTTAAAATAAGAAGGAATAGGGGAATATTCGATCGTTCACTCCAAAAAGAGGGTCCTATTGAAAAAGAAATTATCCAAAATAGAAAGAAGTTTTTTTTTTCAAATTCAATTGTTTATTTATCTCTTATTCAAAAATTTCCCTGAAAATTGAATTTCTTTTTTTCATTCAATGGGGTTAGATGATCTAGTTCTTAATATTATTACTTTACTCAATTGACAAATTCCACAACAAATCTCTTGATTCGGAATTAGGGACTCATGTATCATCTGATGAATCCACTTTCTTTTACACTTCTGTATCTTACTCTATCTTGTTTTTTAGTATTATCTAAAATAACTGATGAATTATGAATTTTCCATAACTTAGGTAAATGCTTTACCAACATATGTAGTGTAGTAAAAAAAAATAAATGGAATTTAACTCTTTCATGCTTACTTTAACTAGTTATTTTGGTTTTCTACTGGCTGCTTTAACTATAACCCCAGCTCTATTTATTGGCTTGAACAAGATACGCCTTATTTGAATTGACTGAATAATTATAATTCAGAAAAGAAAAATCTTTCTTTGGGATTCCTGGCATTCTACGACTCTTTTCCAGACTAATTAGGAATTCTTTTCTTGGTCATTGAGATTCGTGGATAATTTAGAGTACTATTTAGGGATAGATCGTACCTCTTTTTTTATCCCCTCGAACAAATCGAAATGATTGAAGTTTTTCTATTTGGAATCGTCTTAGGCCTAATTCCTATTACTTTAGCGGGATTATTCGTGACTGCGTATTTGCAATACAGGCGTGGGGATCAGTTGGATCTTTGATTGAGTCATTTTTTTTTTTTGATTGACCTCCTCCAGACCAGAGAGGAGGTCAAATTGAAATTGGAGTTACAATTCAATTTTGTTAAGTTATTTTACTCTGCTTCGACATAAAATAGATGGAATCACGCTCTGTAGGATTTGAACCTACGACATCGGGTTTTGGAGACCCGCGTTCTACCGAACTGAACTAAGAGCGCTTTCATTCATTCAAAAAGAAAATCTTTTTCTATTCCTAATGTATCTCACGTACGTATAGTCTCCACAAATTCAAGTTATACCCACTTTACTTTAATTGATCTCGTCGCTACTGCCTATAAAGAAGAAAGAAGTAATAGGTAGGGATGACAGGATTTGAACCTGTGACATTTTGTACCCAAAACAAACGCGCTACCAAGCTGCGCTACATCCCTTTTCCAAATTAAATTGTTGTACAATGCCATTGTACACAATTCCTGTCTTCTTTTCCACATCATAATTTTCTTCTTCTTTCTTTCTCTATCTATATATAGAACCCTCGTGTCATTTCTTCTTTTTGGTCTCATATAATTAAGGAATTATATACATATAAAATCCAATATAATTTCGCCTATAAAAGAAGGATTACTTTTCCTTGGTAATATATAGGAAGAAGGGGTCATCTTTTTCTTTTTTAGGGATAGGAAAATTTCGTCGATATGGTTCATTTTATATATAGCATAACAATCTTGGGCAAGAGTTTATGATCATATATGTATTCCAACAAGGAAGGAGGATTTTCAATGCGGGATATAAAAACATATCTCTCTGTAGCACCCGTGCTAAGTACTCTATGGTTTGGTGCTTTAGCAGGTTTATTGATAGAAATTAATCGTTTATTCCCAGATGCTTTGTCATTCCCTTTTTTTTAATTCTAGTTATTGCT
>NW_028260179.1:0-26808 GCF_056163025.1 Triticum urartu | reverse complement strand
TTTCCCCTATCTTAACTGAATTCGATTTATCAAAAATCGATCCAATTTGTTCTTGGGTTAAGCAGAAGAAATTAATTACCTAAGTTTCAAACCCTAATTTTTATCAATAATCAGTTTGATCTTTTTTCCCACCTTCAGAAGAATGAAGCATAGATAGATATAGAGCCTTCGTTCAAATTTTCTGAGAGGTAACTATCCCGGTTTCATATATGAAATCTCTATAGAATCCTTGAAAAAGACTTTTTTCCATAAGAAAGAAAAAAGAACTTACTATCTTTGGGATCTGATACTACACCGCTGCTTAATCCCTTAGTGGATCGGCTCTATTACATAAGCGGATTCCTAAATTTTGCCCCATATCATGGGATAAGTAAGCAGTTTTTTTTAGTTGTATCGACCCAGTCGCTCACTAATTGATCTTTACGGTGCTTTCTCTATCAATTTGAGAAACTTTATCCATAGAGTAGTAGTATAGGCCATACTTTCTTCGTTTTTTGATTCTCGTGAAGTGTCCTTCCTTCCTACAGCTGATAGGGAAAAATCGTTGTTTTTACGATCCCTATGTAGAAAGCCCTTTTTTTCTAGTATTTACTAGAAAATTTGATCCTCTCTTTTTTTTTTTTCTTTCTATAGTGGAGATAGTCGCACGTAATGACAGATCACGGCCATATTATTAAAAGCTTGCGGTAAGAAGGGGTTTCGTTCTAGTGCCCGGAAATAATATTCCAAAGCCTTTGTATGCTCTCCATTGCTTGTGTGTATAAGGCCTATGTTATAGAGTATATAACTTCGATCATAGGGATCGATTTCTAGTCGCGTAGCTTCATAATAATTTTGCAAAGCTTCCGCATAATTTCCTTCGGATTGAGCCAACATCCGTTACGGTCGTTCATTCTATTCAAAAAATCTCCGTTCCAAAACCGTACATGAGGTTTTCATCTCATACGGCTCCTCCCTTCTGTACATAATAGTACTAAGCGAAATAATCTATAGAATCAAAATAGAATTAGTCCCGTCTCATTATGAACCGAAAGGGGCTGGTATTTTTCCAAGAAATCTCTAGCCAACCTTCCCACAAGAGGTTTTTCTTAACACCAATGAATTCTATTAATGCTAGAGGAAAACGATAGCTCCAATAATTTCTTTGTTCTCAACGCCTCCTATTTAGAGGAATTAGCTACTTCAACGATCTTTGATGGTTATAGGGGTATCCAAAGTACAAACCTGATGGTTGTTTGTTATCCCAACCATTCTTCCCAGCCCTGATACCGATCAGGAAAGGGGTAATTTCTAACAAAGTTTTTCTCTTGTTGATTCCTATTTCTAGGTGTAGTGCTTTTCTCCCCTATGCTGCCTACGGATACTAATAGAGTAGGATTGGCCTGTAATCCATACCATACCATATCCTGTAGGTGTAACCTTTCGCTCAATACTCAAATCTACAATTGAAGTATCTGAAGCCGCATCAATCGAGGATACACGACGGAAGGAATTGTTAGTTCGCCTCACCTTCCCGAAGCGTGGGTTTGTTTGCTTTACAAATTTGGTTCTCTCTATGCCAACCCCCCTCTCTTTTTCGTAAGACTGAGGTATAGGTAGGGCTAAAAAAAAGCAAAAAAAAGAGTCAAATCGCACCATCTCTATAATAAGTAAATGCCTTTTTTTCTCCTGAGGTTGTCGGAATTATTCGCAATAAAATATTGGCTACAATTGAGGAGGTCTTATCAATGAAATTTCCATTTCCACGGGATCTAGGCATAATTCCCAACCCATTCTATATAGAATTGTTTTCATTCCTTCACAAAATAACATAAAAACAAACACATTCGATTCTTATAATTATAAATAGATTGATCCATATGCTCTACTCTAAATCCATATGCTTTAAATGGATAAGAGAGATATGGATTTTCCGCTCAGCTCAAATTGTATCCTTTTCCTTCTGCTTGGACACGAAGAGATATGAAATATTTGACTAAGACTGGATTTCATTCCACTTTCCTATTTCTGAACAACAACTTATGTTATCAACTATTTCGTGTTTTCAAAGTTATTAATTGTCTCATACCCTATTTTTGATTTCGATAGTATGGTGTAGCGTATCTTATGCAAACGGAATTCTAAGGTTTCTTTATTTTATTATGCAATAAGAAGAATTCTTCCATTTTCTTTTTCTTTAGTTGCGGGAAAACCCAAATTAAAACTTTTATTTTATAGCGAGCGCAATTTCTAGTAAAAAATCCTGTATCCTTCCACTTAGATCAAAAGGAATTTTTCCAATAGAACTATGGAACCCCCGAGTGGTTGCGGTTGTACCTGTACTGCAGGAATAAGAAAACTCGCTATTCACTCAGTTTATTTTCCATAATAAGTTATGTAGGAGAGATGGCCGAGCGGTTCAAGGCGTAGCATTGGAACTGCTATGTAGACTTTTGTTTACCGAGGGTTCGAATCCCTCTCTTTCCGTTTTTCTTAATTCATCAACGTTAAGGATCACAATGTATCAAATCAAATAACAATTTTTTCCAGCAATAATATAATATCTTATATTATCTTATTTTGATTTAATAGAAATTAGAAATTCTCTATAGCAAATTACTGTGGTATGTAAAATACACATAGAGGAAAAAAGAAAAAAGGATCCTAATCCTAGGGTTAATCAATTTTAGCTAGTTGATGGGAAAATACAAATTAATGGTAATGGTCTTAGGGCGATTTAGTTCGGGGAAAGGGGAAGGGGAAGAAAATTCTATGAACCTTTCCTTTTTTCGTTAAGTTCAAGTCTGACGAGAGTAATATTCTACAACTAACAACTCATTTATTTTGAGACCGACCCACTTCCTATCTAGGATTTTATTTACTAGTCCTTTATATTCCAACGTGTCAATCGCCAAATGCTTTGGCAATTTCCCCGGGTCCGATGAAGCAATATAATTTTGAACCAGACCTTTTGATCTTTGGTTATCTTTCGTAGTAATAATATCTCGGGGTTTGCAACGAAAACTTGGTATATTGACTATACGACCATTAACTAAAATATGTCTATGGTTGACTAATTGGCGGGCCCCAGGAATGGTTGAAGCCATACCCAATCGAAAAAGGATATTATCCAAACGCATTTCAAGTAATTGTAGTAAAACCTGGCCTGTTGACCTTTTTGCTTTTCCAGCGATATGTACATATCTAAGTAATTGTCGTTCTGTCAGACCATAATGAAAACGCAATTTCTGTTTTTCTTGAAGACGAATACGATATTGCTCCTTTTTCCCAGAATTGAATTTTTTTTTAAGATTACTTCCGGATTTAGGTGTTTTTCTAGTGAGTCCTGGTAAAGCTCCCAGACGGCGTATTTTTTTTAAACGAGGTCCTCGATAACGGGACATGAAGACTCCTTTTTTTATTTTATTGAAATTTCATTTTACACAATTAATTTCATTGTATTTACATTACAGAATACATCGAAATTAAAACTGAATTAAACTACAGGATAAACAGAGTAAAATCAACTAAAGTACCCCAAAAAATGGAATTTCATCAAAATCTTTTTTTTTTGTATATATATTATTTATTTTATTGTTTTGTATCTAGCAAAATTGTAAGGTAAAAAACATAAAAGATCCTGGATTCTCCATTTAATTCGGAAAAAAAGAGATTCTTGTTCGTAGAACATCGATAGAGAAAAAAAAGCCGACTATCGGATTTGAACCGATGACCCTCGCATTACAAATGCGATGCTCTAACCTCTGAGCTAAGTGGGCTTACATAACGGAAATAGTGTAACAAATAGAAATAGGTATAGTATAGGAAATCCGTAAAATCTCAGATATTAGTTATTAATCTTAGCTATTAACTAGTTCTAAATTTGAAGTTATACTTATAAAAATAAAAAAATACTAAAACTTCTTAAAGATAAAGTTAGCTTGATATGCTTAACTATAGGATATTAAAAAATAAAATTATAGAATTTATTGGTATTTTCATTCGATCATTATAGACTTTATTATTTGTTAATAATTTGAGGATTAATATTTCACTAAGGGGAACATAGAGTCAGAGTAAATAAAATTGCTAATTCTGATTAGAAAAAAAGAATAAATATCAAGCGTTATAGTATAATTTTGAATACTATAAAAAAGTAAGACGGGAGGTGGGGGAGATAAAAACTTTTGGATATATTGATTCGGATTGAATTGCAAATACATCAAGGATAGAATCAATTCAATTCTGAATTGCAATAAGCAAGCGAGGTCTCTCAAATAGAGTCGAACTGAACTGCTAGACTACGTTGAGTGATGAACTCAATGATTCAAAAAAAAAACTAAGAGATGGATGAAATTACACAAGGAATCCTGGTCTCAAAGAAGAGGGAAATGGGGATATGGCGAAATCGGTAGACGCTACGGACTTGATTGTATTGAGCCTTGGTATGGAAACCTGCTAAGTGGTAACTTCCAAATTCAGAGAAACCCTGGAATTAAAAAAGGGCAATCCTGAGCCAAATCCGTGTTTTGAGAAAACAAGGGGTTCTCGAACTAGAATACAAAGGAAAAGGATAGGTGCAGAGACTCAATGGAAGCTGTTCTAACGAATCGAGTTAATTACGTTGTGTTGTTAGTGGAATTCCTTCTAGTTCTAAATTAGAGAAAGAGGGGTTTTATACCTTATACATTTAATAAACACGTATAGATACTGACATAGCAAACGATTAATCACAGAACTCATATTATATTCTAATTATAATATAGGTTCTTTATCTTTTTTAAAAATGAAATTAGAAATGATAATGATTATGAAATAAAAAACTCATATCATAATTTTTTTTTTTCATTATTGTGAATCCACTCCAATCGAATATTGAATAATCAAATTCTTCAATTAAAATTCAAAGTTTTCGAGATCTTTAAAAAAGTGGATTAATCGGACGAGGACAAAGAGAGAGTCCCATTCTACATGTCAATACTGACAACAATGAAATTTCTAGTAAAAGGAAAATCCGTCGACTTTATAAGTTGTGAGGGTTCAAGTCCCTCTATCCCCAAATCCTCTTTTATTCCCTAACTATACTATATTATTATTATTTATCCTCTTTTTTTTTTTCTTTTTATCAATGCACTTTTTTTTCTTTTTATCAATGCAATGGGTTTAAGATTCATTAGCTTTCTCATTCTACTCTTTCACAAAGGAATGCGAAGAGAACTCAATGGATCTTATCCTATTCATTGAATAGATTTCTTTTTTATTAGAGTATCGGCAAGAAATCTTGGTTATTCACTCTATTTTTAAGTTTTATTTAAGTAAACCATGCACAATGCATAGGACTACCCCCCCCATTTTCAAATTTAAAATTTGAAATACTTTAATTAATTTTTAGTCCTTTTAATTGACATAGATACAAATACTCTACTAGGATGATGCACAAGAAAAGGTCAGGATAGCTCAGTTGGTAGAGCAGAGGACTGAAAATCCTCGTGTCACCAGTTCAAATCTGGTTCCTGGCAGAGAAAAAAAAAAAAAAGATCCACCGAATAGGTATTGATCCAAATACCTCGAGATGGATTGTGATACATATTCATTAATAATATTTATTCATCTAAGTGGATAAATCTATAATATAAATATAGAGGCACTTCTTTTTCTTTTTAAAGAAGTTTTAAAATATATCTTTTCTTTATGATAAAGAAGGGGGTGAGATTCCCCTTTATTTTTTTGCGTTTCTTAATTTTGTATTCCGCTATTCCGACGAATATTTTTTTAGTCTTGCTTATCTTTATCTTATCTTATTTTCCTAGTTGTGCTAAGTAATGTGCGCGGTACAAAGTTCCTGGTAGAGAACTTCTTTGAGTCATCCTATTTTTCTGTTCATATGAAGGAAATTAATATGCGATTTTCAAAATAGGGGAATCCAAATGAAACCCTTTTTTTGCTCAGTCTATCTGGAATGCTTTTGTATAATTAGGAATTAATTATAAATAGGTATTCCGTTTCATCTAGGAAAAGAACCTAAAAATATTCCTTGACTTGAATAAAATCTGGAGTTGTGTTGTATAAGTGAGCATGAATTTCTTATCATTCAATGAGCATCTTGTATTTCATAAAAATTGGGGGTTATATAATCCTTACGTAAGGGCCAGCCTATCCAACTTTCAGGCATTAGGATACGTTTAAGGCGCGGATGATTATCATAAGAGATTCCCACCATATCATAAGATTCGCGTTCTTGAAAATCGGCACTTCTCCAAATCCAGAAGACAGACGGAATTCTAGGATTATCCTTTTGGGCAAAGACTTTTATGCAGACTTCTTCTGGATTATCTATACCATATTGTATTCTCGTAAGATGATACACGCTAGCTAAAGATCCACCGGGTGCTACATCATAAGCACATTGGGAGCGTAAATAATTGTAACCATATACATATAAAATGACAGCAATGGAATCCCAATCCCCTGCTTTTATTTGTAAAGTCTCTATTCCTCGGTGATCAAAGCCCAAAGATCTATGAACCACCTCATGTTTGACTAGCCAATTAGATAACCAACCCTGCTGCATTGTCTTCATCTCTCCCTCTTTGTATAAATATTTCACATTTCGGATGCAAGTTTGAAAGATTGCCCTGCTTTTTATTTTTCTACACAAAAGAGCCCCTCTCCTAATTCACTAATTTGTAGGAAGGTACTGAACTTTTGGATTTGAAAAAAGTTTCAGAAGATATATCTAATGTAGATGGTGATTGATAGAGCAATTCTTGCTCATAAGTTCCTGTATGAGTACTGCGCCTAACATAAAGCTTGTGACTGGTAGTAAAACATCTATTTTTATTTTGAGATAGAGTTTGATCCTCAACTATTTCTCGCGATATCTTCTTACGAAGTTTTGTTAGGGCATCTATAACTGCCTCCGGTTTAGGTGGGCAGCCCGGCAAGTAGACATCCACAGGAATTAACTTATCAACTCCCCGAACAGTACTATAGGAATCCGTACTGAACATTCCCCCTGTAATAGTACAGGCTCCCATAGCAATGACGTATTTTGGTTCAGGCATTTGCTCGTATAATCTCACTAAAGAGGGAGCCATTTTCATTGTTACCGTACCGGCTGTTAAAATTAGGTCTGCTTGCCTAGGACTTGATCTTGGTACCAATCCATAACGATCAAAGTCGAATCGTGAGCCTATTAATGAAGCAAATTCAATGAAACAACAACTGGTACCGTATAGAAGGGGCCATAAACTGGAGAGTCTTGACCAATTCGAAAGATCATTTGGTGTAGTTGAAATAACAGAATTGGAACTTGTTTGGTCAAGTAAGGGAAACTCAATCAAATTCATAACTGTCTCAATAGAATCTTTTCCTTCTTTTTTTTTGTCTAAATATTCAGTTAAGACCATTCCAAGGCTCCTTTTCGCCATGCATAAACTAAACCAACAACTAAGATAAGCACGAAAATCAAAGCTTCGATAAAAACGGATACACCCAATACGTCGAAACTCATTGCCCAAGGGTATAGAAAGACGGTTTCCACATCAAAAACAACAAAAACGAGCGCAAACATATAATAGCGTATTCGGAATTGTACCCAAGCCCCTCCCATGGGTTCTATACCCGATTCATAACTAGAAAGCTTCTCTGGTCCTTCACTAACCGGGGCTAAAAGTCCTGAAATCGAAAATGCCAAAATAGGAATAAGGCTTGCTATTATTAGAAATGTCCAAAAAATATCATATTCGTGAAGCAGAAACATAATGTACTCCCATTAATGTGGAATAGGCGGAACTTAAATTAGTCAATTCAATTCAGCATTGTCAATTTATCCAGAACTTCTCTCTTTTCCTCGGTGAAACAAGAATCTTTTTTGTTCAAACAAAAGCGCTTAGTTTAAGTTTAGCCTTTGTTTCCTCTGTGCTGCATCTTCTTTAAAGATTCATCCAATGGAATCCCAACTCCCTTTCTTTTGGATTTCCATTCTATTTAGATATGGTGTATGTAGATCTAATTCTTATATAAAGAAAACTTTCTCGTTTCACTTTGTCTCGCTTTCTCTAGAATCTCTAGAAAAAAGAATAGCTCTATCCTTTATTTAATATTTAATAATAAAATAATAAGAGACTATTAAATAAAAATGAGAATACTACTAAATTAGAACCTAATTAAGATAGTAGGACTAATCTATGCAGTATAATTAATGAGAAGTAATACTATAAAATAAAAATAAAGAACTCTATTTCAGAACTATGAGACAGAATATTCTGTTTTCTTATTTACTCTTTACTTTATTTTTTCTATTTAAAGTTGATCAATTTACATAATGTATCTATAAACAAAGTAATAAATATACTTAAAACAAAGTAGGAATTCGCAAAATGGATAAAATCATTGCAGTTATTATAGGGAAGTCTAGAGATATCCTATTTGAAGGAGGACGGGATTCAAATCAGGGAAAGGATCCTTTCTTCTATTGATTTGATAGAAATTCGTTTTTCTTTTCCTGTCTGTATGATTTTGATTTTCGATGAATGAGCCTTTGGTAATGCTTTTATCTCTATTCTATGTCGCAGGCGCCTATCCAGTCTATAAACAAATACTAATGAGAAAATGAAAACTATACTAAACTAAAGAAAACATAGGATAGAGATCCTAAAATCTAAAAAAGGGCATATTAGGGCTATACGGATTCGAACCGTAGACCTTCTCGGTAAAACAGATCAAACGGATTATTATCGAAATGATTTGAACTGTTTCAAAGACCCAACATGCATTTTTTTGCATTGGGCTCTTTCATAAACTGATTTAAAGATCAGTTAGTCCACCATAGTTTTTCTTTACGGAAAGATAATGAGATGGCTCCCTGTGCTCTGATTGATTTTTTGTATTATGATCTATCTAGGAGCAATACCAAAGTGTTTCAAAGGAGGATTACCTTGACTTAGGTCTGCCTCCGGTCTAAATTAAATCAACCTAAGTGAAATGGAGTCTCTATCGTTCCACTGCAAGAGTTAACTATGAGACTTCATACACCTTAAAGTTCATAGAACGAAAAGAAGTTTTTTGGAGGCCCTTATCCTCATTACGCCTAGCATTTAGTGGGCTGGATATTTACCTTATCAACTAGCAAATCCATAAGGGTTCTATTTGATTAGGCACCTGAATTGGCACCTGAATCGGACTGAACCGACTGTTTGTCAGGCTACTGTTCTCCTATTCTCTCGAATCTATGAAGTAAGACATTGATTTTGCAATAAGATCGATTATGTTCATTGCATAATAAGCTCCTTTGAAAAGCATTGGCGCACGTGTAAACGAGTTGCTCTACCGAACTGAGCTATAGCCCTTATCAGAGATATCTTAACATATAGATAATTTCTTGTCAAGATGAATATTTTCTAATGCCAGAGGATACCCCTTTGATCTGTATCTGTTTAGTATTTAGTTTAGTATTTAGTATATAACAGACCAATAACAGAGCGGTATTGCTTAGAAAAGGGATTCAATATATAATCGATCGAAGTAATGGGTCTTCCTTTGTGGTGATAAATTGCCTACTTAACTCAGTGGTTAGAGTATTGCTTTCATACGGCGGGAGTCATTGGTTCAAATCCAATAGTAGGTAAGTAGGTAGAAAAATTACTAGATAGCATTGGACTTACTTCGCTTCGCTATCTAATAACTTTTTCTACCCCTCTTCCCTTTTTCTTTGTATCAACTATAAACCACTGGATTGTCTTCAATTGGATGGGGGAATCCAATTGACAGCCTCGATTCGTATCCTAGCTCGTCTGAGAGCGAGCTTCGCTTCAACCAAATCTTTCGTACCCTCAGCTTTACTCAAGTTAGCTTCGGCTATTTCAAGTGCCTTTTGAGCTTCTTCCGGATCAATATCACTACCCAGTTCCGCATCATTTCCTAAAATGATGATCTCATTATTAACTATTCTCGCAAAACCGCTCCACAGAATCGCTGTTAACCATTGGTCGTTGAGGAGGCGTATTCTCAAAGGACCCATATCTACTGCTGTGTTAATGGGGGCGTGGTTTGGTAATACGCCAATTTGGCCACTATTAGTGGATAAAATGATTTCTTTCACTTCACAATCCCAAATAATTCGCTTAGGAGTCAGTACATAAAGATTTAATTTCATTTCTTCGATTTGTTCTCCTCTTCTAAGGTTATAGCTTTCGTGCTAGCTTCATCGATGTTACCCACCAAATAAAAAGCCTGTTCAGGTAGGCCGTCTAATTCTC
Organism: Triticum urartu; assembly: GCF_056163025.1. Lineage (NCBI taxonomy): Eukaryota > Viridiplantae > Streptophyta > Magnoliopsida > Poales > Poaceae > Triticum > Triticum urartu. The sequence continues at coordinate 16,570 of NW_028260179.1, read as the reverse complement.
CGGAAAGGATTAGTTGAAATCCCCTAATAGTTTCCGCAAGAGCAACATACTTTCCTGGAGAACCAGTAAAAACTTCTGCCACAAAGAACGGTTGTGATAAGAAACGCTCAATTTTTCTTGCTCTTGCTACAGTTAAACGATCCTCTTCCGATAATTCATCCAAGCCAAGAATTGCGATAATGTCCTGAAGTTCTTTGTAACGTTGTAAAGTTTCCTTAACTCTTTGCGCAGTTTCATAATGTTCGTTGCCAACGATCCGAGGCTGTAACATAGTCGAGGTTGAATCTAAAGGATCTACTGCTGGATAAATACCCTTGGAAGCTAATCCTCTGGAAAGTACGGTAGTAGCATCCAAATGTGCAAATGTTGTGGCAGGGGCAGGGTCGGTCAAATCGTCTGCAGGTACATAAACTGCTTGAATCGAAGTTATAGATCCCTTTTTAGTAGAAGCAATTCTTTCTTGCAAAGAACCCATTTCTGTACTAAGAGTAGGTTGATAACCCACTGCGGAGGGCATTCTCCCTAATAAAGCGGATACCTCTGATCCTGCTTGAACAAAACGAAAGATATTATCGATAAATAAAAGCACGTCTTGCTTATTAACATCTCGGAAATATTCCGCCATAGTTAGGGCAGTTAAACCAACTCTCATACGAGCTCCCGGTGGTTCATTCATTTGGCCATAGACTAGAGCTACCTTTGATTCCTCAATATTTTTTTCATTAATTACTCCGGATTCCTTCATTTCCATATAAAGATCATTTCCTTCACGAGTCCGTTCCCCTACTCCACCGAATACGGATACGCCCCCATGAGCTTTAGCAATGTTATTGATTAATTCCATGATCAGTACTGTTTTACCTACTCCAGCCCCCCCAAATAGTCCATATTTTTCCTCCACGTCGATAAGGAGCTAAAAGATCGACGACCTTAATACCTGTTTCAAAGATGGATAATTTCGTATCTAACTCGATAAAGGCAGGCGCAGATCTATGAATAGGGAACGTTGCACTACTATCTACAGGACCCAAATTGTCAACAGGCTCCCCAAGAACGTTGAAAATTCGTCCGAGAGTAGCTCCACCGACCGGAACACTGAGAGGAGCTCCCGTGTCAATCACTTCCATTCCTCTCATCAACCCGTCCGTAGCACTCATAGCTACAGCTCTAACTCGATTATTTCCTAATAATTGTTGTACCTCACAAGTCACATTAATTTGCTTATCGGCAGTGTCTCTACTCTGGACTACCAAAGCGTTATAAATATAAGGTAACTTGCCTGGGGGAAAAGTGACATCCAGCACGGGTCCAATAATTTGATCGATACGACCTGTACTTTTTTCTTCAATTGTGGAAACCCCGGGAGGAGAAGTAGTAGGATTGGTTCTCATAATTATCACATAATTAAAAAAAAGGAATTTGTCGAAATTTTTCTTTTTTTATTGTTGAATAATGCCAAATCAAATCAAAAAAAATCCAAAAGTAAAAAGGAAATGAATTAGTTAATTCAATAAGAGAGAAAAGGGGACCAGGACTTGATTTCGTTGCCCAAGCGAATCCCATTCAATCGTTTACTCATGGAATGAGTCCATTGGAAAGTTCAATCAATCTTTTTTTTCATATACATTTTGCCTTTTGTGGAGGATCTGTGCCTACTCTACTTTCCTATCTAGGACTTCGATATACAAAATATATACTACTGTGAAGCATAGATTGCTGTCAACAAAGAATTTTATTAGTATTTAGTTAGGTATTTGCATTCAAAATAAGAAAAGAGAACTATTAAGAACTTGTAAAATAAGGATTAGGAATTAATTTGGGTTGCGCTATATCTATCAAAGAGTATACAATAATTATGGATTTGGTAAATCAAATCCATGGTTTAATAACGAACCGTGTTAACTTACCATAACAACAACTCAATTCCTATCGAATTCCTATATTGGAATTCCTATAGGATAGAACATACACAGGGTGTACGCATTATATATGAATGAAACATATTCATTAACCTAAGCATGCCCTCAATTTTCTTTAATGAGTTGATATTATATTAATTGAATATCCTTTTTGTTTTACGAGATTTTTGCTAAAGTTTCATTTACGCCTAATTAACATCGAGTAGACCCTGTTATTGTGAGAATTCTTAATTCAAGAGTTATAGGGAGGGACTTATGTCACCACAAACAGAAACTAAAGCAGGTGTTGGATTTCAAGCTGGTGTTAAAGATTATAAATTGACTTACTACACCCCAGAGTATGAAACTAAGGATACTGATATCTTGGCAGCATTCCGAGTAAGTCCTCAGCCTGGGGTTCCGCCCGAAGAAGCAGGGGCTGCAGTAGCTGCCGAATCTTCTACTGGTACATGGACAACTGTTTGGACTGATGGACTTACCAGTCTTGATCGTTACAAAGGACGATGCTATCACATCGAGCCTGTTGCTGGGGAAGACAACCAATGGATCTGTTATGTAGCTTATCCATTAGACCTATTTGAAGAGGGTTCCGTTACTAACATGTTTACTTCCATTGTAGGTAACGTATTTGGTTTCAAAGCCCTACGTGCTCTACGTTTGGAGGATCTACGAATTCCCCCTACTTATTCAAAAACTTTCCAAGGCCCGCCTCATGGTATCCAAGTTGAAAGAGATAAGTTGAACAAGTACGGTCGTCCTTTATTGGGATGTACTATTAAACCAAAATTGGGATTATCCGCAAAAAATTATGGTAGAGCGTGTTATGAGTGTCTACGTGGTGGACTTGATTTTACCAAAGATGATGAAAACGTAAACTCACAACCATTTATGCGCTGGAGAGACCGTTTTGTCTTTTGTGCCGAAGCTATTTATAAATCACAGGCCGAAACCGGTGAAATCAAGGGGCATTACTTGAATGCGACTGCGGGTACATGTGAAGAAATGATTAAGAGAGCTGTATTTGCAAGAGAATTAGGGGTTCCTATTGTAATGCATGACTACTTAACTGGGGGATTCACCGCAAATACTACTTTGGCTCATTATTGCCGCGACAATGGCCTACTTCTTCACATTCACCGTGCAATGCATGCAGTTATTGATAGACAGAAAAATCATGGTATGCATTTCCGTGTATTAGCTAAAGCATTGCGTATGTCTGGGGGAGATCATATCCACTCCGGTACAGTAGTAGGTAAGTTAGAAGGGGAACGCGAAATGACTTTAGGTTTTGTTGATTTATTGCGCGATGATTTTATTGAAAAAGATCGTGCTCGCGGTATCTTTTTCACTCAGGACTGGGTATCCATGCCAGGTGTTATACCGGTAGCTTCAGGTGGTATTCATGTTTGGCATATGCCAGCTCTGACCGAAATCTTTGGGGACGATTCTGTATTACAATTTGGTGGAGGAACTTTAGGACATCCTTGGGGAAATGCACCTGGTGCAGCAGCTAATCGAGTGGCTTTAGAAGCCTGTGTACAAGCTCGTAACGAAGGGCGCGATCTTGCTCGCGAAGGTAATGAAATTATCCGAGCAGCTTGCAAATGGAGTCCTGAACTAGCCGCAGCTTGTGAAGTATGGAAGGCGATCAAATTCGAGTTCGAGCCGGTAGATACTATTGATTAACTAGATAAAACTAAAGATAAAGAAGGTATAAATAAAAAAGAAACGAAATAAAAAGAGAAAAAAATCAGTTATGAAATGCAGTAATTCTTCTTTATTCTTCTAATTGATTGCAATTAAACTCGGCTCAATCTTTTTTAGAAAAAAAAGATTGAGCCGAATAAAAATAGATCATGATATGATCATGAGACTTGACAAATTGAGATTCGTCTATTCTATATATCTAGAATATATATATTAAGGTATAATACAATAAAGAAATACAAATAAAATAATAAAATAATAAAATATAGTATTATCATATGATAATGATAATGGAATCAAATACGCAGTATTTACAGAAAAAAGTCTTCGTTTATTGGGAAAGAATCAATATACTTTTAATGTCGAATCGGGATTCACTAAGACAGAAATAAAGCATTGGGTCGAACTCTTCTTTGGTGTTAAGGTGGTAGCTGTGAATAGCCATCGACTACCTGGAAAAGGTAGAAGAATAGGACCTATTCTGGGCCATACAATGCATTACAGACGTATGATCATTACCCTTCAACCGGGTTATTCTATTCCACTTCTAGATAGAGAAAAAAACTAAAGGAGAATGAATGAAAAAAGACATAGTTTGGAAGTTAGACCTTTTTATAGGACTCTCTTTCAATTTCAAAAAAGAGGACGTTTGAAACTTTTAACAGGCGTAATCGTGAGTCAACAAGTGACTCGAACTGTGTGTAAAAAAAGAAGCATTTTTTTTTTTTCAAAATGCTAGAACTAGATAAGGAAGTTTTCTATAACCTTGAGAAAAAGGATAAAAAGGTAGTTTTTTTTTAGTTTATGACTCCGATCAAGAGCGAGAAATCCTTGATTTGGGATTGGACATAGAACCTGGACCCATCGTAGAGACGTTTAGTTCAAAAGAAAGGATCGTATCCTGATGGTAAGAATTATACTTTCGTGGAAATACAGCGCTATAGACTTCAATGCGGTAGAGTAGACGTTTTGTTTCTAATTTTTCTGGACCAAACCTCCGCTCCGACCCAACGATACAATGAATTTTTTCTGTTCATATTCATAAATAAAAAAGATTCGGAATCGCAATGCTACTATATGCGTCCAGAGGAGTATTTGGAATAATATTCTTCTATAATCCATTATTGCGGGGGGTCTTACTAACAGGGCTTCGCTGCACGGGACAGGTCTTCGTCGAAAAGCTAACTCCACCCGGCATTTTCATACCCTTTCTTTGGGTGGTATATCGCCTTTTAAAGTCTAAGAGGGTAGTAGGGGATCTATAGTAGGTAAGATAATTTGCCCTTTGATTTTGATTGAATATACTATTTTTCCGCCTTTACCACGCATTATTGTATGCGCTTCTAGAGAAGTATGTATGCAGGAAGTAAATTCTAACCGCTTTCTTTTGAATCCAATTTCAAATTAGATTAGAAAGATAGAAAGGCCATGAGGATGGGAAAATCAAAATAAAATCTTTTTAATTAGTTCTCCTTTTTTGGAATTTTCTTATTATCCTTTCATTTTTTTTACAGAATATTTTTCAAACTAAAAATAAAAAATACAATACAATAGTCAATATTCCTTATAATAGATATACTTAATTATATCATAAGAATCTTAAGATATTTTTCGACTAGATAGAAATAGTAAATTTGAATTGAGACACCTATTCCATGACGGATTTAAACTTACCTTCTATTTTCGTGCCTTTAGTAGGCTTAGTATTTCCGGCAATTGCAATGACTTCTTTATTTCTTTATGTGCAAAAAAATAAGATTGTCTAGTATTTTTTAGTGTAAGTAATATAATATGGTAGGGTATGTGGCTTTTTCTACACACACTTTCTACACACAAATGAAAAACGGTTATGGATGCGGATATAGGCTACGAGCATAAATGCATGAATATGCAGAGCCAGGTATAGCGAGTTTTATTTTATTTATTTTAATTGAATCAACGAATATTTTTTGAATAGAAAGTCAATGTATCTAACCTATTATTTCACAGGAGTACTAGTTGCTGAAGGCGATTTCAGAATCAAAAAAAGTAAAGTCAAAATTATTTAGCTTATTCTCTCAATTTCAATCGACCGCTGCTGGATTTAGTATATCTAATATGAATTGGCGATCAGAACACATATGGGTAGAACTTCTAAAAGGTTCTCGAAAAAGGGGTAATTTTTTCTGGGCCTGTATTCTTTTTCTAGGTTCACTAGGATTCTTATCGGTTGGGATTTCCAGTTATCTTGGTAAGAATATTATATCTATACTTCCATCTCAAGAAATTCTTTTTTTTCCGCAGGGGGTCGTGATGTCTTTCTACGGAATCGCAGGCCTATTCATTAGCTCCTACTTGTGGTGTACTATTTTGTGGAATGTAGGTAGTGGTTATGACCGATTCGATAGAAAAGAGGGAATAGTGTGCATTTTTCGTTGGGGATTCCCTGGAATAAAACGTCGCGTCTTCCTTCGATTCCTTATGCGGGATATCCAATCAATTAGAATTCAGGTTAAAGAGGGTCTTTATCCTCGTCGTATTCTTTATATGGAAATCCGGGGCCAGGGGATCATTCCCTTGACTCGTACTGATGATAAATTTTTTACTCCACGAGAAATTGAACAAAAAGCTGCCGAATTGGCCTATTTCTTGCGCGTACCAATTGAAGTATTTTGAGGTATCTTTTTTGAACTGAGTTGAATGAAGAAAAGAAGAATTGGAAGAAGAAAAGTTTTCTCAACACAGGGAGGAAGTCCCTTCTAAATTGGATTTGTTATTGTAAGGGGATTTTTAAGTATTTATCTAAAGGAAGGAACAAACGAGGATAAGAGAAATTTGCTTTTAATTTTTTTTTATCCAAGTTAGATATATCGCATACTATTCTTCCTTTTTCATCCGAAAGGGCTTTTTTTTTATTCTATTTCACTATTTCATTCCATCTAGATCTAAGAAAGAACCCAATGCACTGAAATTCCACTAATAACTAATATACAAAAAAGAAGAATAGATACAGGGTATCAAACCTATAGAGTTTTTGCTTCAAAGAAATAGAAATATCATGAAATAGAAATATCATCATATAGAGTCAGGGAATGGAATAGAGTCAGCGAATGAAGCATATTCATTAACAACTCCATTTACAGATCAAAAATGAAAAAAAAGAAAGCATTGCCTTCTTTACTATATCTTGTATTTATCGTACTTTTGCCTTGGGGGGTCTCTTCCTCATTTAACAAATGTCTGGAACTTTGGATTAAGAATTGGTGGAATACCAGGCAATCCGAAACTCTCTTAACTGATATTCAAGAGAAAAGGATTCTAGAAAGATTCATAGAATTAGAAGAACTTTCTCTCTTGGACGAGATGATAAAAGGGAAACTAAAGACACATGTACAAAAACCTCCTACAGGAATACACAAGGAAATAATACAATGGGTCAAAATAAATAATGAGGATCATCTCCATACCATTTTGCATTTCTCGACAAATATAATCTGTTTGGCTATTCTAAGTGGTTCTTTTTTTCTGGGTAAAGAGGAACTTGTCATTTTGAATTCTTGGGTTCAGGAATTCTTCTATAATTTAAATGACTCAATAAAAGCTTTTTTTATTCTTTTAGTTACTGATTTTTTTGTTGGATTTCACTCCACCCGTGGTTGGGAACTAGTAATTCGTTGGGTCTACAACGATTTTGGATGGGCTCCTAACGAGCTTATTTTCACTATTTTTGTTTGTAGTTTTCCAGTAATTCTAGATACATGTTTGAAATTTTGGGTCTTTTTTTGTTTAAATCGTCTATCTCCTTCGCTTGTAGTCATTTATCATTCAATTAGTGAAGCATAAATTCATTTGATCTCCCGATATTAATATTAATCAAATTAGCAAGCATCTTTTTTTAGAAAGAAAGCCCTTTTCCATTTTAGCAAAATTCTTTCTATTTATACCTACTTTAAGGTATTCATCATTGCAGTACAACTGTTGCAGTAGAATGACAACAGATTCGTGTATAGGGAACTAGATTAGCTTAGCTACCTATCTAATTTATTGTAGAAATTCTGGGATCTGCGATTGGACATGGAAAATAGAAATACTTTTTCTTGGGTAAAGGAACAGATAACTCGATCGATTTCTGTATCGATCATGATATACGTAATAACTCGGACATCTATTTCAAATGCATATCCCATTTTTGCGCAGCAGGGTTATGAAAACCCACGAGAAGCAACTGGACGAATTGTATGTGCCAATTGCCATTTAGCTAGCAAGCCCGTCGATATTGAAGTTCCCCAAGCTGTGCTTCCCGATACTGTATTTGAAGCAGTTCTTCGAATTCCTTATGATATGCAATTGAAACAAGTTCTTGCTAATGGAAAAAAGGGAGGGTTGAATGTAGGTGCTGTTCTTATTTTGCCCGAGGGATTCGAATTAGCGCCGCCCGATCGTATTTCCCCTGAGTTAAAAGAAAAGATAGGAAATCTTGCTTTTCAGAGTTATCGTCCCGATAAAAAAAACATTCTTGTGATAGGCCCTGTTCCCGGTAAGAAATATAGTGAAATTGTCTTTCCCATTCTTTCCCCTGATCCTGCTACGAAGAAAGATGCTCATTTCTTAAAATATCCCATATATGTAGGGGGAAACCGAGGAAGAGGACAGATCTATCCTGATGGTAGCAAGAGTAACAATACAGTCTATAATGCTACGTCAACAGGTATAGTAAGAAAAATACTACGTAAAGAAAAGGGGGGGTATGAAATATCCATAGTTGATGCATCAGATGGACGCCAAGTGATTGATATTATACCTCCCGGACCAGAACTTCTTGTTTCAGAGGGGGAATCCATCAAGCTTGATCAACCATTAACAAGCAATCCTAATGTGGGAGGTTTTGGTCAGGGGGACGCAGAAATCGTGCTTCAGGATCCATTACGTGTCCAAGGCCTTTTGTTCTTCTTCGCATCCGTTATTTTGGCACAAGTTTTTTTGGTTCTCAAAAAGAAACAGTTTGAAAAGGTTCAATTGTACGAAATGAATTTCTAGGTCCCGGGATTTCTTACCATCAAGTTGGTAAAAAGCCTCGATTTATTGGCAATTGCTAGAATTATCTATGATCTATTTTGGAAATCCTTTTTTTGTTTAGACTGCTTTTTGTTTATGAGATGTCTGGAATTCCTTATTTATATCCCATGCAAAAGAAGAGAATCCAAGGCAAAGGCGAGAACAATCAAATTAAAATTTCTTCTTTTTCGGAGGGATTGCAGGTCTTCTTAATCGTCTATTCGGCACAAGAAAAAGCCTTTTTCTTGTGCCGATTCTTCTTGTATCAAAATAAGAATCCTTTTTCTTCCTAATTCGTCAAAGATTACTATTTCTTCTTTATTCGGGTCTGTCTCTTGGACCTCTTTTTCTTTTGCTTAGGTTTAGCCGAGGTAGTGGACAAACAGAGGGGAAGAAAATATGGCGGGGGAAAAATTTCTTGTGATTGTGAGCAAATTGCTTGGCTTGTTTAATTAAGTTCAACTTCAAATTTACAGAAATTTTGCAAAAAAAAAGTAAACTCTTCCATTGAAGGTTTTTTTATTTTTAGGCTAGTTGAATAGTTTTGATTAAGGTTTTATTAGTTTATTACTCGAAACTAAATCAAGGATTTTCAGGATACTTCCTTCGTGGAATAAGATATTGGATCCTCGAGTGATCTCTTTTTCTTGTTGCTTCATAAGAGTGAATCGAATAGATTCAATTCGCGTTATAAGAGTAAAATAAAAATTCCGCGGGTCCTTTCCGCTCTAATCAGATAAAGGGGGGTAAGGACCCGCTAAGCTCCTACTTTTTCATGTTTACAATCTGGTCCCTCCGATTACTATAGAGATGAACCCAATCCAGAATATGAACCATAAAAGAAAACACCTACTAAACCAATCACAGCAATACCAGCTACAGTACCTATCAGCCAAAGAGGAATTCTTCCAGTAGTATCGGCCATTTCCCCTACTTTCCTCCACATTTTATCAATTGGTCATGCTAGAGACAAAAACAGTCATGGGTAGTTATAAGGATGGTATCCTTCCAAATGGGATAAGAGAATTCTTATTAGTCTCTTTCTTTCTCTCAATTGAAGAAGTAATTGGAAAATAAAACAGCAAGTACAAAAATGAGTAATAAACCCCAGTATAGACTGGTACGATTCAATTCAACATTTTGTTCATTCGGGTTTGATTGTGTCATAGTTCTATAGTTGGAATTTGTTTTATCGTTGGATGAACTGCATTGCTGATATTGATCCCAAGAAAAAAACAGTAGGTACAGCTAGTCCGTGAATAGCCAGCCATCGCACTGTAAAAATAGGATAGGTTCGATCTATGGTCATTGAGGGCCTCCTAAAAGGATCTACTAAATTCATCGAGTTGTTCTAAAGAATCAAAACGGTCGGTTATTAACGGAATTCCTTGTCGGCTTTCCGTGAAATACTCGTTTGGCCTAGGACTTCCAAACACGTCATAAGCTAAACCCGTACTGACAAATAACCAACCCGCAATGAATAGGGAAGGTATAGTAATGCTATGAATAACCCAGTATCGAATACTGGTAATAATATCAGCAAAAGAACGTTCTCCCGTGCTTCCAGACATGCTGAACTCCCAAAATTTTTGTACATTCAAAAAAGGAATTGATTCCGTAAAAGATGGGATCGACCAGTAAATAGAAAATTACTGATATTTCATCCTTGTGAGATTGTCAATTTTGTACCAAAGGTGTATTTTGAGTATACCGAATTAGTATAGCTATCCTTCCTATGGCACAGCAATCTGGTTTTGCCTGGTTCCGAAACATAATTACTTTTTTATTTTTTTTTTGTCTATAGGTAAGCTATATGTTATTCAAGGCATCAATAGAAAACCCCATTTTTGTAGGTTCTACTTACTTTTCATTGGCTTCGGAATAATAGAGTAATTCGGAATAGCAGCCAAAATCTTGGGAAAATCTAAGTTAATGATCAATAGGTTTGGATAAATAATTTAGGAAGGATATTCTCATACTGACACAATACAAGGACAAGTATATGTGAAATCTATCCTTTCATAATTCGTAATTCATCCTTGTATTGTTTGTTGGATTAGGTCTAACTTTCTTGACCAAACTGCGAGCGCGGAACTTTACGAGATGAAATAGGGAAAGACAGAAGATAGAATAGAACTTAAAAGGATAATTGAAGTGACTCGTCTTCGAATCTACTTTGGTTGGAGTTCGAAAAAGGAATAAAAATAAAGTAAATTCAAGGAAGAGCTTTCTTTTTTTTTTTTTTTTAACAGCCCCTTGGCAGGTCGTGGAATGCTTTTGTTCTCCTCTTATTCCATATGGAATACAATCAGTTAAAATAAGAAGGAATAGGGGAATATTCGATCGTTCACTCCAAAAAGAGGGTCCTATTGAAAAAGAAATTATCCAAAATAGAAAGAAGTTTTTTTTTTCAAATTCAATTGTTTATTTATCTCTTATTCAAAAATTTCCCTGAAAATTGAATTTCTTTTTTTCATTCAATGGGGTTAGATGATCTAGTTCTTAATATTATTACTTTACTCAATTGACAAATTCCACAACAAATCTCTTGATTCGGAATTAGGGACTCATGTATCATCTGATGAATCCACTTTCTTTTACACTTCTGTATCTTACTCTATCTTGTTTTTTAGTATTATCTAAAATAACTGATGAATTATGAATTTTCCATAACTTAGGTAAATGCTTTACCAACATATGTAGTGTAGTAAAAAAAAATAAATGGAATTTAACTCTTTCATGCTTACTTTAACTAGTTATTTTGGTTTTCTACTGGCTGCTTTAACTATAACCCCAGCTCTATTTATTGGCTTGAACAAGATACGCCTTATTTGAATTGACTGAATAATTATAATTCAGAAAAGAAAAATCTTTCTTTGGGATTCCTGGCATTCTACGACTCTTTTCCAGACTAATTAGGAATTCTTTTCTTGGTCATTGAGATTCGTGGATAATTTAGAGTACTATTTAGGGATAGATCGTACCTCTTTTTTTATCCCCTCGAACAAATCGAAATGATTGAAGTTTTTCTATTTGGAATCGTCTTAGGCCTAATTCCTATTACTTTAGCGGGATTATTCGTGACTGCGTATTTGCAATACAGGCGTGGGGATCAGTTGGATCTTTGATTGAGTCATTTTTTTTTTTTGATTGACCTCCTCCAGACCAGAGAGGAGGTCAAATTGAAATTGGAGTTACAATTCAATTTTGTTAAGTTATTTTACTCTGCTTCGACATAAAATAGATGGAATCACGCTCTGTAGGATTTGAACCTACGACATCGGGTTTTGGAGACCCGCGTTCTACCGAACTGAACTAAGAGCGCTTTCATTCATTCAAAAAGAAAATCTTTTTCTATTCCTAATGTATCTCACGTACGTATAGTCTCCACAAATTCAAGTTATACCCACTTTACTTTAATTGATCTCGTCGCTACTGCCTATAAAGAAGAAAGAAGTAATAGGTAGGGATGACAGGATTTGAACCTGTGACATTTTGTACCCAAAACAAACGCGCTACCAAGCTGCGCTACATCCCTTTTCCAAATTAAATTGTTGTACAATGCCATTGTACACAATTCCTGTCTTCTTTTCCACATCATAATTTTCTTCTTCTTTCTTTCTCTATCTATATATAGAACCCTCGTGTCATTTCTTCTTTTTGGTCTCATATAATTAAGGAATTATATACATATAAAATCCAATATAATTTCGCCTATAAAAGAAGGATTACTTTTCCTTGGTAATATATAGGAAGAAGGGGTCATCTTTTTCTTTTTTAGGGATAGGAAAATTTCGTCGATATGGTTCATTTTATATATAGCATAACAATCTTGGGCAAGAGTTTATGATCATATATGTATTCCAACAAGGAAGGAGGATTTTCAATGCGGGATATAAAAACATATCTCTCTGTAGCACCCGTGCTAAGTACTCTATGGTTTGGTGCTTTAGCAGGTTTATTGATAGAAATTAATCGTTTATTCCCAGATGCTTTGTCATTCCCTTTTTTTTAATTCTAGTTATTGCTATGGGAGGGATAGATTTCTTCGTGATATGACAAAATTTGATCCTTTTCAATCTTTTTTTAGTATCGGAAGGAAAAAGAAAGAAAAGATGGATTGGGTTGAACCTCAGAGTCATTAAAAATTTGGTAAACCCCATTTTTGAAAATAGAAATTCAATTTAAAGGGGTACCCAAGCTAAATAAGGCCTCAGAAATCAGAGCATAGAAAAGGCGGGGCTGGCTAATTAAATGAAAGGATTTCGAACCAAAATCTTTGCTAATTCGACAAGGATTGTATTCTTTAATTATTTCTCTATTTTTTATTACTTAATTAAAGAATAAAAAAAAATTATTCTAATGAATTTTATTCTTCTTCTTCGGATTCAAAATAGAAGAATAAAAGAATAAGTAGAAGAATTAAGTTAAGTCAATCCAAAAAGAAAAGGAGGTTCATGGCCAAGGGAAAAGATGTTAGAATCAGAGTTATTTTGGAATGCATCAGTTGTGTTCGAAAAGGTGCCAATGAGGAATCGACGGGGATTTCTAGATATAGTACTCAAAAGAATCGCCACAATACACCCGGACAATTAGAATTCAAAAAATTTTGTCGTTATTGTCGCAAGCATACGACTCATCACGAAATAAAGAAATAGGAACATCGTGTGTTTGATCTTTCCAAACAACAGAAAGAGTAAGAACTTCATATTTAATATATAAAGAAAACATAGTATAGAATACAAAATACAAATCAACTCATCTGATTTCCGGTAGATATTATTTCATATGTATAGAGGGTATTCATATACTATAATATGAATCAAATAAGATATGGATCAAAGAAAAACTACTTCTTCTGGATCCTAAATTAATAAAATAAAGAAGTGAATTTTCAAATTTTCAAATTTTAAATAAGGAATAAATCATGTATACATCTAAACAACCTTTTCTTAAATCTAAGCAACCCTTTAGTAAATCCAAGCAAACTTTTAATAAATCCAAGCAACCCTTTCGTAAATCCAAGCAAACTTTTCGTAAATTCAAGCAACCTTTTCGTAAATCTAAACAACCTTTTCGTAGGCGTCCCCGGATTGGCCCGGGAGATCGAATTGATTATAGAAACATGAGTTTAATTAATAGATTTATTAGTGAACAAGGAAAAATATTATCGAGACGAATAAATAGATTAACCTTGAAACAACAACGATTAATTACTCTTGCTATAAAACAGGCTCGTATTTTATCTTTCTTACCGTTTCGTAACTATGAGAACGAAAAGCAATTTCAAGCCCAGTCAATTTCAATAATTACAGGTTCTAGACCCAGAAAAAATAGACATATTCCTCAATTAACGCAAAAGTACAATTCCAATCGAAACTTAAGAAACAACAACCAAAATTTAAGAAACAACAACCGGAACTTAAGTTCCGATTGTTGATGTTTTATTCGAATTCGAAAGGGCCAGACCTATATATATTATAAAGAAAGTAATCCAGCTCGTTGATTCCTACCACTTAATCTTAATTTATTGTATCTTCCCGGAGTTCCCTCTCCGGGAATTCATCTTTTATTATTCCAGTATATTACTTTATTTATACCTTTAATTGATGATCTTTATTTTATTGGAAATCGTGTAAAGATTATTTGGATTTGATACAGCTACTTGTGCAAGCATTTTACGATTAAGAATCAATTTCTTCTTGTACAGGTTGTGTATTAATTTACTATAACTATCGAATACTTTATATACCCGCGTTGCTGCGTTTATCCGAGTGATCCACAAACGACGAAAATCCCTCTTTTGCCTACCTCTATCTCGATGAGAGGAAACAAAAGCTCTTTTTACCTGTTGGGTAATCATTCGATTAAGTCTTAAATGAGCCCCTCTAAAGTTTGAGGCAAATGAACGCATTTTTGTTCGTCGTCTCCGGGCTATATATCCTCGCGGAACTCTGGTCATTGAATCAAATTAACCTTAATGAATAACTAATGATTTCTCTTCTTTTAGCCACCCTTTTTCTCATTAATAACAAAACTAATTATTCCGATATATAAAATATTAATTCCAATGGCTTTTGCTATAGTAACCTTCCCAACCACGATTTTTTATTCCACTCCGTTCAGTTATTTCTATACGAAATAACAAATTCATTCTAATAATACTAAAAAAAATAGTGGGTTCCATCGTTTCTATGGTTCCCTTTTAAACGGTGAGGCCCTCTCTATACACCGGAGCCCTTTCTTTCATCAAAAGGTATTGCGAACTTGTATAGTCCACATTCTTTGGCTCTACCTATCCATTATAGAGTAAATAGCTCTTTTCACAATAAGAGTTATCCATACAGTGACGGTATTTAATTATGAAAGTTGGCTAAGTAGCTGACCCTGTTAGTCCGTTCTTTTAAGATAAAGGAGCATAAGCCTTTTTCTTTTTATTACTATTTCCTCCGCTTAATGGATAACCATTTGCTACCAATGGGAGAATTGCTTCTTATTTCCAATTTAGATAATTGGATTTGCACCAAAGGAAACCATAAATTCCATATACCATAGAAATCTAGGATAGAGAAGCTATATCCTATTCATTGGTACTAATCATGGATACTTCAATTTTTTTTATATTTGTTTGAAGTCATGATCTGAACGAGTCGCACATACACCCTAGCACATGTTCCTCGACGCTGAGGGCATCCTTTAAGCGCGGCCGTTTTTCGAGCATTTCGTATTGGCTGTCTTGCGTTTCTAATAAGTTGTTTAACCGTCGGCATGTTGTATGTATATAGAAAAAAATGGATTGGTTTAGATCCATCTTAACCTGATGATTGCTCATCATGAAGTCTTTCTATTTTCTATTAAATCGAGGAAAACACGAATTTAGCTGTGAAATAACTTTACAAGAAATCCGGACACTACCAATCCTTAAACATTTCTGGAAACCACACTGGATCAGTATCGCAGTGCTTGTCAATCATTTCATCCCCTACAATATCGACAAGTCCATAAGCTTTGGCTTCGTCTGCTGACATAAAAACATCCCTTTCCATGTCTTCGGATACAACCCAAAAAGGCTTGCCTGTTCTTACTGCATAAACCCTTGTGATCATTTCGCGAACTTTGTGTAACTCTTCTACTTCTAGTAAAAATTCTGGTGTCCTTGCCCGATAATAAGCACTAGCAGGTTGGTGAAGCATAATCCTCGCGTGAGGGAATGCTATACGCTTGGTGGGTTCTCCTCCAAGCAGAATGAAGGACGCCATGGAGGCGGCTATTCCGAGGCATATTGTATATATATCTGGTGTCACCGTTTGCATCGTATCAAAAATAGCCATTCCTGAGATTAGCCACCCGCCTGGGGAGTTTATAAACAAAAAAATATCACTAATTCCATCTTCTATACTCAGATATACCATGAGACCTGTAATATGATTCGTGATCTCGCAACGAATCTCTTGACCTAAAAAAAGTGTCCTTTCTCGATACATAACATTGTATAAGTCAACCCAAGTCGCTTCTTCATCTCCAGGAATCCGGTAAGGTACTTTTGGAACACCAATGGGCATATTAGATTAATATTATTAAATTTAAGTAAGAAAACCACACTTTAATATGGAAACGTAAGAATGGAACAGAAAGAAAGAATCCGCAGTTTATTGTCTTAATTTTTATTCTTATTCTATATGAATATTATAGATTCTATTAATACGTAGATTGAAAGGTTATACATATAAGGAATGTAAGACAGATTGAATAAAGAAAAGGGAATGGGTGATTTGAATGCTAAACAAAGAGGGGTAGCGATCTATTCTTCGTTTTTTCCAAATTGGCCAAGTTACCCATTGCATATTGGCACTTATCGAGTATAGAATAGATCTGCTTCTCTTTCTTCTTATGAACAGAATTGGCTTCTT
>NW_028260178.1:12500-26834 GCF_056163025.1 Triticum urartu | reverse complement strand
AGCAATAAATAAATCAGCAAAATTCTTTCTAATATTTTAGATAGAAGAAACATTTCTTCTATCTAAAATATTAGAAAGAATGTACCCTTCTATCCAAATCCAATTTGCATCGATAAAATAAATCCAAATTCCAGTAGTAGATGAATAATTGCAAATTTGTGTGTGTACGAGATTAGAATAACTTCAAAATAACTGACATAATTTTGTATTTTTCCTGATCAGAAAAATACATGAAAAAGAAAGGAGGTAGAAAAATTTTTGGATTTATGGTTAAAGAAGAAAAAGAAGAAAACAGGGGTTCTGTTGAATTTCAAGTATTCAGTTTCACCAATAAGATACGGAGACTTGCTTCACATTTGGAATTACACAAAAAAGATTTTTCATCGGAAAGAGGTCTACGAAGACTTTTGGGAAAACGTCGACGTTTGCTGGCTTATTTGGCAAAGAAAAATAGAGTACGTTATAAGAAATTAATCGGTCAGTTGAATATTCGGGAGCAGTAATTTAATCGTTCAAATTTTTTTCTTGTTTTATTATTTTTTTAGTAGTCTTATAGTAGTCTTAGATTTTTCATTTTGATGAGCCTCGCTTTGAGGAATTCATGGAATAATCCATTTTCATGGAATAATGAATTAAGGAAGAAAGGATATGAGTCTACCGCTTACAAGAAAAGATCTCATGATAGTCAATATGGGCCCTCAACACCCATCAATGCATGGTGTTCTTCGACTGATCGTTACTCTCGATGGTGAGGATGTTATTGATTGTGAACCCATATTAGGGTATTTACACAGAGGAATGGAAAAAATCGCGGAAAACCGAACTATTATACAATACTTACCTTATGTAACAAGGATATAGAGAGATTGTAGAAAGGGGATAGGATAGTTATTTTTGCAAGAGACTTGTTGTAAATTCCTTAACTTAAGAAAGAAAAAAGAATAAAAACACAGATACATAACATAAAAAAAAGAATAAATAAGACGAGATTCGACCTCCCCCTACATATTTAATTTCCTCTCCTATACAAAAACTAGCAAGACCCACTCCATTGGTAATTCCATCAATAACACCCTTATCAAAAAACTCCGTGAGTTCGGTTAACCCTCTTATACCGAGGGTAAAGACCCTAGTATAGAAAATATCTATATAACCACGATTATATGACCAACTGTATATATTTTTTTTTACTTGATCTAAAAATTCTTTTTTAGGATTTCCTTTGTAAAAAGAGTTTATTAAATCCAAATTCTGAAAAAAAGAATAAGCGGATCCATAGAAGATATATGCTATGAATAAACCAAAGATAGCTAGACTTACAGAAGAAATTGCATTAGTAATAAATTCATATGAATTTACAAAAGAATTAGAACTTTCCTGGGTAAAGTTTATTGAGGGAGTTAACCACTTTGATAATATGGTTAACTCTGCTATTCCATTACCAATTCCTCCATTATCAAAAGAGATTCCTATGAATCCAATGAACAAAGTGAAAAGTAGTAATATAAGAAGAGGAAATAACATAGTATTTCCCGTTTCATGCGGATAGGCAAAAGTTTTTTTAGCCCCAAAAGACGTAGTAAAGGATCCTATCCTATTTCTTGTATTACCTTGAATTTTTGGTATATTTTGTGAAAAAAAAGAAACTCCACTCTTCGTTGTTGATAAAACGAAATCCCTATTCACTCCTTTGGGTATCCTTTTTCCCCATAAGGATATTGAATACAAGGAACTCTCTTTAGTGCTACTGTAATTTTGAAAATGAACACGCAAATACCCATCAAATGTAAGTAAATATATCCGAAACATATAAAAGGCAGTTAATCCTGCAGTAAAGGAGGCTATTATTCCAAAAAAGGGCGAATACAACCAACTATTACTAAGGATTTCATCTTTGGACCAGAAGCAAGCAAGAGGTGGAATACCACAAAGAGAAAGTGTACCCCATAAAAAAGTAGTTCTTGTGATTGGAATGTATTTTCTTAAACCGCCCATAAGAACCATATTTTGACTTTTATCTGGTGAATATCCAACAAGAGGTTCCATTGAATGAATAACGGATCCGGATCCCAAGAACAATAAAGCTTTTGAATAAGCATGAGTGATCAAATGGAATAAAGCAGCTTGATAAGAACCTATACCTAGAGCTAACATCATATAACCCAATTGAGACATTGTAGAATAGGCTAAGCTTCTTTTAATATCTCTCTGAGCAAGAGCTAAAGTAGCTCCTAAGAATAGTGTTATTGTACCTACTAAAGAAATAAAACTCATTATCAAAGGTAAAGATATGAAAAGAGGAAGAAGTCGAGCTAGAAGAAAAATTCCCGCAGCAACCATAGTTGCTGCGTGTATAAGAGCCGAAATAGGAGTGGGCCCTTCCATAGCATCGGGTAACCATACGTGAAGAGGGAATTGTGCGGATTTCGCAACTGCACCAAGGAATAATAAAAAAGCACACAAAGTAGTAAGTAAAGAGTTAATTCCATTATTAGGAATCCAGTTATTAGCTATTTTGAACAAATCCCTAAACTCTAAACTACCTGTTATCCAAAAAAAACCTAAAATTCCTAATAATAGACCAAAATCCCCTACACGATTAGTTACAAAAGCTTTTTGACAAGCACTCGCTGCGATTGGTCGTGTAAACCAAAAGCCTATCAATAAATAAGAACACATTCCCACGAGTTCCCAAAAAAAATAAATTTGTATCAAATTGGAGCTAGTAACCAATCCCAACATGGAAGTATTGAAAAAACTTATATAAACAAAAAATCTCAAATATCCTTCATCGTGAGACATATAACCATCACTATAAATAAGAACCAGGATTCCTACAGTAGTAATTAGTATTAACATAATAGAAGTAAGTGGGTCAATCAAGTATCCAAATTCTAAAGAAAAATCATTATTGACGGTCCAAGACCATAGATATTGATAGATCGAACTTCCATTTATTTGTTGAATAGACAGTTGAACTGAGAATACCATAGCTATACTTAAGAGTAAAACACTAGGAAAAGCCCATATGCGACGAAGATTTTTTGTTGCTGTCGGAATAAGAATAAGGCCAAATCCCATTGACATAATAACTGGAAGTGGGAGAAGAGGGATTACCCATGCATATTGATATGTATGTTCCATAAGAAAAGAAATTGCAATTTTTACTTCAATTTTTACTTCAATTTTTCTATAAAATTGTTTCCGATTCACCAAACCAATTCTTATCTCTTTCTGAAAGAATAAATAAAAAGAATAAGAAAAAATACTGAAATTCTTAATTTTTCCAAAATTTATCTCATTGAAATAATTAAAAATTAAGAATGGGTTTAGTTGGTTAAATTAAAAAAGTTAATAAAATAACTAGGTAACGAAGTTATTTTATTAACTAAATAAAGATATTTATAAAAATAAAAAAAAAAAAGTGGAATCATTTTACTTTCTATTCATAATTCATTTTTATATTTCTTTAAAACAAAGATGAAACAGCTCTCTTGTTCCATAATTAACTGATTGAGTGAATTCCAATGAAAACCTATGTTTATAAGAAATTATCGAATAGTCCTTACTTCATATAGAACTAAAATTCTAATGACTATAAATTACCTAAGTTTTAGAATGTCTTGTTTAAGAGACTCAGTATTTTTTGTTTTGATTGGAATTCCTTTCCTTTATGGAATACCATTCTGAACTTAATTAACTATTTTCATTTTCCCTTCTTTTTATCCCCCCGTCTTATCTTATATGGGGGATAGGCTTCCATACCATATATCTATATATGGAGTATACTTGATATATAAATAGATATAAATAGATTTAAATGAGAAACCCTTCTATATATTCTATATTATTAAAAAAAAAGTATAAAATATATAAAGAAAAAATGTTAAAAAATTCTTGTTGTCTTATCCGCATTAGACAAAATGAAGTAAAAAATAATTCAAAATTTAAGTATCTTTCAGTATCTAAGTATAAATACTAATAAAAAGAAGAAAGAAGGATTGATTTGCAGCAATAGATGTCTTTCACATACAACTAGAAAAAAGTAATTTCCTTTTTGAATGGCAGTTCCAAAAAAACGTACTTCAATGTCAAAAAAGCGTATTCGTAAAAATATTTGGAAGAAAAAGACTTATTTTTCCATAGTACAATCTTATTCTTTAGTAAAATCAAGATCATTTTCGAGCGGTAATGAGCATCCAAAACCAAAGGGTTTTTCTGGGCAACAAACAAATAATAAGATTTTGGAATAATATGAATTGACTTATCAAAAAAGAATTCCAATTATTTAATAATTTGGATTCTTCTTTGAATGTACTTTTATGTGTCGAATTACTCGGTACAATATTCTTAGAACAAAAAACCCCTCTTATCTTATATATACAAGAAAAAAAAAGTTTTGTTTGGTATACTGTGTGCTAAGTATTCTTTTCCTATCAATGAACTTTTCATAATTTTCCTAATAGAATCCTCATATTCTATTAGGAAAATTATGAAAAGTGGAGTATTCTTACAATAGGACTTACAACTTCCACCTATCTTCTCCAAAATCATAAGGTTAGTAAATCTTATTAATAAGAGCATAAAGACTTTCATTCTAGAAATTTTTAAAAAATCCAAAAAGCCTTTTCTATTTATCCATTTTATTTTAATTTCATCATTAAATAGAAACCCTTTTGGATTTTTTTCATTGTATTGAAAGAATTTTCAAAATGTAAAGGGGAAATTAATTAGAAAAAATTAGTTCTATAATTGCAAGTTAGAAAAAAGAAGTTCCAACTCTTTCAAGCAGTGTTTGTGTTTCTATTGGGCAAAGCAAGAGTTTATTGTAAAAAAAAAAAATGGAAACGATACTACCAAACGAAGTCTATTTTAATGAAAACTCTAATGTTCCTAAATTTTATGGACTTTCCCAATATCGACGATTCCCAAGATAATAGCTATTATTCTTTTAAGTTACCTATTATTTGAAGTTAGCCGCCATGGTGAAATTGGTAGACACGCTGCTCTTAGGAAGCAGTGCTCAAGCATCTCGGTTCGAATCCGAGTGGCGGCATTCTTGAAAAAGAATACAATAGATTAGAAATCAATTCGAAATTTACAATTTTGTAATGGGACCTTCCCCTTATGCTATTTGCAACTTTAGAACATATACTAACTCATATCTCTTTCTCAACGATTTCAATTGTGATTACGATTCATTTTATAACCTTATTAGTTCGTGAACTTGGAGGATTACGCGATTCGTCAGAAAAAGGAATGATAGTTACTTTTTTCTCTATAACAGGATTCTTAGTTTCTCGTTGGGCTTCCTCGGGACATTTTCCATTAAGTAATTTATATGAGTCATTGATCTTCCTTTCATGGGCCCTGTATATTCTTCATACCATTCCTAAAATACAGAACTCTAAAAATGATTTAAGCACAATAACTACGCCAAGTACTATTTTAACGCAAGGCTTTGCCACATCGGGTCTTTTAACTGAAATGCATCAATCCACGATACTAGTACCTGCTCTACAATCTCAGTGGTTAATGATGCATGTCAGTATGATGTTATTAAGCTATGCAACTCTTTTGTGCGGATCCTTATTATCTGCCGCTATTCTAATCATTAGATTTCGAAATAATTTCCATTTCTTTTCTAAAAAGAAAAAAAATGTTTTAAATAAAACATTTTTCTTTAGTGATATTAAATATTTTTATGCAAAAAGAAGTGCTTTAAAAAGAACCTCTGTCCCTTCATTTCCAAATTATTACAAATATCAATTAACGGAGCGTTTGGATTCTTGGAGTTATCGTGTCATTAGCCTAGGATTTACCCTTTTAACCGTAGGTATTCTTTGTGGAGCAGTATGGGCTAATGAGGCCTGGGGATCCTATTGGAATTGGGATCCTAAGGAAACTTGGGCATTTATTACTTGGACCATATTCGCAATTTATTTACATAGTAGAACAAATCCAAATTGGAAGGGTACGAATTCTGCACTTATAGCTTTGATAGGATTTCTTATAATTTGGATTTGTTATTTTGGTATAAATCTATTAGGAATAGGCTTACATAGTTATGGTTCGTTTACATTAACACCTAAATGATTACATAAAATAAAACCTTCATGAAATGAAGGTTTTTACTTTTATGTTTTATTTGAGAACCCCTTGAACGCCTTATCAAAGGGTTCTCAAAAATTCGAGATAGATCTAATTATACTTTTTTACTTATTTCTGCATTATATACTTTTTTACTTATTTCTGCATTAATAGAGCAGACGAGTAAAAAAAAGCAAACCTATTTAGGATAATAATTGGATAAGAGAGCCTCTACCCTGTCAACGGATAGGGAGAGAACAAAATCTGGATAAATACCAATTCCTATTACTGGTAAAAAGATACAGATTAAAATAAAGAGTTCTCGTGGTCCAGAATCCACAAAATTTGCGTTTGGAACATTAAATAGCTTGTATCCATAGAACATCTGGCGTAACATAGATAATAAATAAATAGGAGTTAATATCATTCCAATTGCCATTACAAAAGTAATTAGTGTTTTTGGCATTAACAGAAATTTTGGACTAGTAATTAGTCCAAAAAATACTACTAATTCTGCGACAAAACCACTCATTCCTGGTAAGGCAAGAGAAGCCATTGAAAAGCTACTAAACATGGTAAAAATTTTAGGCATTGGGATAGATATTCCCCCCAGTTCTTCGAGATAAACAAGACGCATTCTATCAGAAGCGGTTCCTGCCAAGAAAAAAAGTGTAGCACCAATAAATCCATGGGATAATATTTGTAAAATAGCTCCATTGAGTCCAATGTTGGTTATGGAACCAATTCCTATAATTATGAAACCCATGTGAGATACAGAGGAATAAGCTATTCTTTTTTTGAAATTTCGTTGACCAAGAGAAGTTGAAGCTGCATAGATTATTTGGATCGCTCCTATTATTACTAACCAGGGCGAAAATAGATAATGAGCATGAGGTAACAATTCCATGTTGATCCGAATCAATCCATATGCTCCCATCTTTAATAATATTCCCGCTAAAAGCATACATGTACTATAATGTGCTTCCCCATGGGTATCTGGTAACCACGTATGTAGGGGTATAATCGGCAATTTGACAGCATAAGCAATAAGGAAGCCAAAATATAAAAGTATTTCCAAGGTTGCAGGGTATGATTGATTAATTAATCTTTCCAAATCTAATCCTGGTTCGTTGGAACCATATAAGCCCATACCCAGAACTCCGATTAAGAAAAAAATGGAACCGCCTGCAGTATACAAAATAAACTTTGTAGCTGAATATAGACGCCTCTTCCCCCCCCACATGGATAAAAGTAAGTAAACAGGAATTAATTCTAACTCCCACATGATAAAAAAAAGTAAAAGGTCTCGCGAAGAAAATAATCCTATTTGACCACTATACATTGCGAGCATCAGGAAATAGAATAATCGCGAATTCCGTGTAATTGGCCAAGCTGCTAAAGTAGCTAAAGTAGTGATAAATCCTGTCAATAAAATAGATCCTAATGAAAGTCCATCGATTCCCAATCTCCAGTGGAAATCGAAGACATCTATCCATTTATAATCCTCCTTTAATTGGATTAAGGGATCCTCCAGTTGGAAATGATAACAGAACGCATAAGTCATTAGAAGGAATTCTAATAAACAAATAGATATAGTATACCACCTAACGACTTTGTTTCCCTTATGAGGTAAAAAGAAAATTAATGAACCTGCAAATATCGGCAAAACAACAAGTATTGTTAACCAAGGAAAATAACTCATGATAAAGTGATAAAGACAAGATACGTTTTGACCAGAAAAGCCCGTGCTCGATTATTTCGAGCACAGGCTTCTTCGGTAAAGAGGAATCAGACGATTCGAGTGAAGTTTTTTGTAACGTATCAATAAGATAGAGCCATGCTACGTGTTGTTTCAGGCCCTAAATAAACGCGGACACTTAAAAAATCTGTCGGGCAGGCAGATTCACATCTCTTACAACCCACACAATCTTCGGTTCTCGGCGCGGAAGCAATTTGCTTGGCTTTACATCCATCCCAGGGTATCATTTCTAATACATCTGTTGGACAAGCTCGTACACATTGAGTGCATCCTATACATGTATCGTAAATTTTTACGGAATGTGACATTGGATCTATAAATTTTTCTTTTCAACATAAAATTTTTCGATCTGGTAAAAATGAAATTAGTACTATAATGAGTCATATGTATTGTAGACACCAGACGAAGCAATGGTTTATCCAAACTTCAAAAAAAAAAATCTATTTTTTAATCTGTTTGTGAGAAAGCGTGAAGAGAGCCAAGAGACTTTAATTTTGGATTTCAACAATAAATAAGAAATAAGAAAGAATTTTACGAATTGTACAGACGAATTCGAATTAGCCAATAAATTGGCTATCGTCTTTTCAATATAAATTATTGCAATATTCAAATTGCAATATCAATGAATTACAAATACAAAAATTCATTTAAGTGAAAAAGAATACTATGCAATAATCTACTAAAAAAAATGGATATTCTCAAATAATACTAAGAAAATAGTATTGATTTCTATTTATTTTAATATGTGCGCCTTTGTTTAGAGGATTCTATGTCTAATTATTCAAAAGTCTAATTATTCAATAAATTAGATTGATTGATACGAGTGGATTTCCTATTACGATGGATGGAAGAAAGAATGGATAGTCCAATAGCGGCTTCAGCAGCTGCAAGGGCTATAACAAAAATTGCGAAAATATCTCCTTTTAATTGGCGACTATCAAATAGATCAGAAAATGTTACGAGATTTAGATTAATTGAATTCAGTATAAGTTCAAGACATATTAGAGCTCTAACCATGTTTCGGCTTGTGATCAATCCATAGATACCAATCGAAAATAAATAGACACTCAAAAAAAGTACATGCTCAAACATCATTAACTAACTCCTTATCAATCTCGATTCATTTCAATATGAGGGCAAGAATTGAACCGATTCAATTAATTACAATAGAACAATTACACAACAAAAGAAAAAAAAAAAAAAAAAAAAGGAGGTATTTGTTGGCAGTAGATGGATTTTACTAAATCAAAATTGTGATTCTTTAGTTATTTATTTTAGATTTGCAATTCTTATAATTTGTACTTTTTCTAAGTTTTCTTATTGCCGAGCCATAGTAATTGCACCTATTAAAGAAACTAGAAGAATTATGGAAATGAGTTCAAACGGAAGATAAAAATCGGTTGCTAAATGAATTCCAATTTGTTGAACATTATTTATGAGACCCTGTTCTACTATTTGGTTTGATCTTGTAGTCCAAAGAATTCCATACCACGACGTATCTGGGATAGTAGTCATTAGTGAAAAAACAATAGTTATACAAACGAGTGAAGTGAACCCATCTCCAATAGTCCAATAATTCTTATCTTTAGACCATTCTGAGCCATTTACGAACATTACAGCGAATATGATCAAGACATTTATGGCTCCCACATAAATAAGAAGTTGTGCGACAGCTACAAAGTAGGAATTTAATAAAAAATAGAATAAGGATATACAAACAAGAACTAATCCCAGCGAAAAGGCAGAATAAATGGGGTTGGTAAGTAATACTACTCCTAGACCCCCTAGTAGAAGAACAAATCCCCCAAATAGCATAAGAATCTCATGTATTGGTCCAGGTAAATCCATTATGGATAAAAAGAAATTAATAGTATAAAATTTTTCATGAACTGACTAAAACTAAAGGATTCAAGGAAGGAAAAAAGGATTAGGGTATTTTTTTGTGTATAAACTTATAGTTATAAATTATATTATATCACGAAAATCTAGTCTGATTTAAAATAAGAAATAATTTCCAATAAGCAGTAGTTTTTCGTTTTTCTTTATAGTTTAATTTTAAAGTTTAATAAAGAATTATTAGATTTTTATAACAGAAAGACAAAATCAAAGTTTAGTAATCAGTAATCGTTCTTGAATTCGAAGATTTTTCTTTGTTTATTTTACTTTCAGACGAATTCCTAATTGTTTGAATTGTGTAATCTCCCATTATGGAGATTGGTAACCGACTTAAAGCAATTTGATTGTAATTCAATTCATGACGATCATAGGTAGAAAGTTCATATTCTTCAGTCATTGATAAACAGCTTGTTGGACAGTACTCAACACAATTGCCACAAAATATACAAACTCCGAAATCAATACTATAATTAAGCAATTGTTTTCTTTTAATATCCTTTTCAAATCTCCAATCCACAACGGGTAAATCTATCGGACATACGCGAACACATACTTCACAAGCAATACATTTATCAAATTCAAAGTGGATTCGCCCTCGGAAACGCTCTGGTGTAATTGATTTTTCATAAGGGTAGTGAATCGTTATAGGTAAACGATTTGTGTGGGATAAGGTAGTTATGAAACTTTGACCTATGTACCTTGTAGCACGTATTGTTTGTTGACCATAACTCATGAACCCAGTTACCATAGGGAACATATTCATTCTAAATATCTATGAAAAAGATATGTTTCTTTCTCTTGTTTGAGAGAGCTTTTGTGTTGAAAATATTCTTACTATTATTGTATTATCTTATTTATAGTGAAACAAGTTGAGAAGAGGTTGTTAATAAGAGATTGCCCAGGGAAATAGGTAAAAGAAATTTCCATCCAAGATTTAATAACTGATCCATTCTCATCCTCGGTAAAGTCCATCTTATTGTGATAGAAATGAAGAGAAATAAATAAGCTTTAGTTAATGTAATAAATATACCCATTGTCATTTCCAAAATTCCAACTGCTTTATTCATTTGGAAAAAATCAAAAAAGGATATATAGGGAATAGATAAATTCCACCCGCCCAAGTAGAGAACTGTTACAAATAAAGAAGAAACTAATAAATTTAGGTAAGAAACAAGATAAAATAAACCATATTTGATACCGGAATATTCAGTTTGGTAACCTGCTACTAATTCTTCCTCCGCTTCTGGTAAATCAAAGGGTAATCTTTCACATTCTGCCAAAGAAGAAATTAAAAAAACCAGAAAACCTATAGGCTGACGCCAAATATTCCATCCAAAAAAACCGTATTTTGACTGTGCTTCAACTATATCAACTGTACTTGAACTGTTAGATAATCATAGTCGGTGATAACATCACAGTTCCCACCGCTATTTCAAAACCGTACATGAAACCTTAGCTTCATACGGCTTCTCTATGATCAGAAAAAGGAAAGGACTGTTTTGTTCCTAGCCCCGGGGGCGTAGATAGAATTAGATAAAATAAAATAGATTTGAAAGTCCTAAATTAGACCAAAGGAATTCCGTCTGCTAGAATAAGAAAAAGCGCTTCCGAATTGATCTCATCCTTTATAATATAATGAAAATTTTTCTTTGTTCAGTAATAACTTAATCTTGGAATAAAACACTTGTTACTTGTTATAGGAATTCAATTAATAAATGGAAAGAGTTGGGTATTAGTTCATGAGCAATTCTGCATGAATATGGATAGAGGAAGGAAATAATGAAAATTTTTTCTAGTGCACTCCATATCTTTTTTACTATTCTTCTTTCCCCAGGGAGGGGGTATTTAAAAAGAAAAAATGGATAAAGGGTTAATTCGTTCTTGATAGCCATTTCCTTAACAAGTGAATGGGAACATACTCTGGATCGGAATCCGAAGAAAGTACTACTTGATAATTTCTACAAATTGCAAGTCCTTATTATGATTCCTTTTATGGGCAAAAATCTCTAATGTTTTAGATTTTCCATTACTAATCCTTTATGTACTTTAGTGTTCCTAACCCTTCACTAACTTTTGGTGGATTCTTCTTATGGATTATTAAGTTATAGTAATAACTAGGAGTATTCTAGTAATGGAATTCCATATCGTGAATCCTTTATTCTTGGCCGCTTCAAGATATGATGACTAATTAAAAAATATCAACCTTGGGATAAAGAGTTTACACTGCTTATGTTTACTTCCACTTTTTTCTTGTACGTAGGAAATGAGATTTTTTCTTTTTACTACAAATTTATAAGCTGTTTTGTTTCACTCATATAGCTATCTAGTTTAACTTACCAACCCAAATACTAAATAAGAAAAGGAATATAAATAGTTAATGGATTTTATAGGAAAAAGATCTATTTTAACGAATCACACGTAGAGATATTGCTAGCACACAAAAAGTTAATGGTATTTCATAACTAATGGATTGAGCAGCAGCTCGTAGACCGCCTGAAAAAGAATATTTATTATTTGAGCTATATCCTGCCATAAGAAGACCAATAGGAGCTATACTTGAAATGGCAATCCATAAAAAAACACCAATACTAAGATCGGCTAAAACAAAATGATATCCCAAAGGGATAACTAAAAAACTTAATAAAACTGATATGACTGCTATAGAGGGTCCAATGCTAAATAAAGAAATATCTCCTCGGGATGGCAGAATATCTTCTTTAAAAAGTAGCTTAGTCCCATCTGCTATAGCTTGAAGCAGGCCCAGGGGGCCAGCATATTCAGGACCAATACGTTGTTGTATCGACGCAGATATTTCTCTTTCTAACCACACAATTACGAGTACCTCTATTGTTATTCCCAAAAGGAGGGTCAAAATGGGTAGAATCGATATCAGTCCATAGACTTCTTTTAATAATTCCAATTTCGAAAAAGAATTGATAGTTTCTACCTCTACCCTATCTATTATCATTTCAACGATCAACTTCCCCCATAATGATATCTATACTACCTAATATCGTCATGATATCAGCCAATTTCATTTTTTTAACTAGCTGAGGAAGAATTTGCAAATTAATAAACCCGGGTGGACGGATTTTCCATCTCCAGGGGAAAAGGCTATCATCTCCTACTAGATAAATCCCTAATTCACCTTTTGGGGCTTCTACTCTTACATAAAGCTCTTGTCTTGACAATTCAAAATTGGGCGAAGGTTTTTTACCAAGAAATTTATACTCAAAATCATTCCATTCAGAATTATTTTCTTTCTTAAAGCGTCGGACTTCTAAATTTTCATAAGGTCCTCCAGGAATTTTTTCTACAGCTTGTTGAATTATTTTGATGGATTCCCTCATTTCACCAATTCGTACTAAATAGCGAGCTAACGAATCCCCTTCTTTTTGCCATTGGACTTTCCAATCAAATTGGTTGTAAGACTCATAAGGATCTACTTTACGAAGATCCCATTGTATTCCAGAAGCTCGTAACATCGGTCCCGATAAGCCCCAATTTACTGCTTCTTCTCCGCTAATAAAACCTACTCCTTCAACTCGCTCTAAAAAAATTGGATTCTGTGTAATAAGTTGTTGATATTCAACAACTCCGCGTAAAAAATAATCACAGAAATCTAAACATTTATCGATCCATCCATAAGGTAGATCGGCGGCTACTCCTCCGATGCGAAAGTAATTGTGCATCATTCGCATACCTGTAGCAGCTTCAAATAGATCATATATTAATTCTCTCTCTCTAAAAATATAGAAAAAAGGAGTCTGTGCGCCGAGATCCGCCATAAAAGGTCCAAGCCATAGCAAGTGAGAAGCTATCCGGCTTAATTCTAACATAATTACCCTAATATAGCTGGCTCTTTGTGGTATTTGAATATTCTCCAAGAATTCTGGTGCATTTACTGTTATTGCTTCTGTAAACATAGTAGCTAAATAATCCCACCTTGTTACATAAGGTAAGTATTGTATAATAGTTCGGTTTTCCGCGATTTTTTCCATTCCTCTGTGTAAATACCCTAATATGGGTTCACAATCAATAACATCCTCACCATCGAGAGTAACGATCAGTCGAAGAACACCATGCATTGATGGGTGTTGAGGGCCCATATTGACTATCATGAGATCTTTTCTTGTAAGCGGTAGACTCATATCCTTTCTTCCTTAATTCATTATTCCATGAAAATGGATTATTCCATGAATTCCTCAAAGCGAGGCTCATCAAAATGAACAATCTAAGACTACTATAAGACTACTAAAAAAATAATAAAACAAGAAAAAAATTTGAACGATTAAATTACTGCTCCCGAATATTCAACTGACCGATTAATTTCTTATAACGTACTCTATTTTTCTTTGCCAAATAAGCCAGCAAACGTCGACGTTTTCCCAAAAGTCTTCGTAGACCTCTTTCCGATGAAAAATCTTTTTTGTGTAATTCCAAATGTGAAGCAAGTCTCCGTATCTTATTGGTGAAACTGAATACTTGAAATTCAACAGAACCCCTGTTTTCTTCTTTTTCTTCTTTAACCATAAATCCAAAAATTTTTCTACCTCCTTTCTTTTTCATGTATTTTTCTGATCAGGAAA
>NW_028260177.1:0-12500 GCF_056163025.1 Triticum urartu | reverse complement strand
AAATTCTCATCGAAACATCGAGAAATTGTGCATATAGAAAACTCTAAAGAAAGAAAAAAAGGAGACCCATGCCATGATTTTCAAATCTTTTCTATTTAGTAGTCTAAGTTTCTCGATGAGGATAATTAATTCGGTCGTTGTGGTCGGACTCTATTATGGATTTCTGACTACATTCTCCATAGGTCCCTCTTAGATCTTCTTTCTCCAATCTTGGATTAGGGAAGAAGGAGATATTCGCGACTACTGGCGATTTCATTATGGGGCAGCTCATGATCTTCATATCGATCTATTATCCACCTCTGTATCTATTCTTTCTTAGCTAAACAGGTGGAAGATCTATCCAATTTGGTTATATTATATCATGGACTCGAAAAACGGATCTGAATTTGACTGAAATGCACGATCTTCACAGGTATCACTTTTCACGATACCTAAAAGGTGGAATAGCGATTTTCGAACCATTTCCTATAAGAGAATGGTTTCCATTACTTTGAGAAATGGATTCTTATATCAAACTATAGCTATTGCATTAAAGAAGAAAAGAAACTAATAGAAGTCGAAGACGCGGAATGATAGTGAATAGAGAGAAAGATTCTTCTGATTTTCTTGTTTCTATCTACTAGACGCCGTAGAGAATTGAGAATTTTCATGTCTTTCAATTCTCGTACTCGTAATTGGAAAGTTATGGAAGGAGACCCATCATTTTGCAATGAAAACAACATATAAAACTCTGGACAATTTCGAAATCAGGCCAAGCGTCTTAATACATATGCAAAAAAATTCATTATTGGCCCACCATTGATTAGAAGATTTAGCTTGTATGAATCGCTATTGGTTTGATACGAATAATGACAATCGTTTCAGTATGTTAAGGATACAGATGTATCCACAATTCATTTAGAGTTACTTAATAGTCTATTTCTTATACCATATCTCTATCCCGTGAAATTCTCGAGCCAAAAGATGGATGCATATGCTGTGTTTCATTTTGCTAAATGATATCAATTAAATGGTGTATCAATTCCATAAATTGCATATAGCAATAAATAAATCAGCAAAATTCTTTCTAATATTTTAGATAGAAGAAACATTTCTTCTATCTAAAATATTAGAAAGAATGTACCCTTCTATCCAAATCCAATTTGCATCGATAAAATAAATCCAAATTCCAGTAGTAGATGAATAATTGCAAATTTGTGTGTGTACGAGATTAGAATAACTTCAAAATAACTGACATAATTTTGTATTTTTCCTGATCAGAAAAATACATGAAAAAGAAAGGAGGTAGAAAAATTTTTGGATTTATGGTTAAAGAAGAAAAAGAAGAAAACAGGGGTTCTGTTGAATTTCAAGTATTCAGTTTCACCAATAAGATACGGAGACTTGCTTCACATTTGGAATTACACAAAAAAGATTTTTCATCGGAAAGAGGTCTACGAAGACTTTTGGGAAAACGTCGACGTTTGCTGGCTTATTTGGCAAAGAAAAATAGAGTACGTTATAAGAAATTAATCGGTCAGTTGAATATTCGGGAGCAGTAATTTAATCGTTCAAATTTTTTTCTTGTTTTATTATTTTTTTAGTAGTCTTATAGTAGTCTTAGATTTTTCATTTTGATGAGCCTCGCTTTGAGGAATTCATGGAATAATCCATTTTCATGGAATAATGAATTAAGGAAGAAAGGATATGAGTCTACCGCTTACAAGAAAAGATCTCATGATAGTCAATATGGGCCCTCAACACCCATCAATGCATGGTGTTCTTCGACTGATCGTTACTCTCGATGGTGAGGATGTTATTGATTGTGAACCCATATTAGGGTATTTACACAGAGGAATGGAAAAAATCGCGGAAAACCGAACTATTATACAATACTTACCTTATGTAACAAGGTGGGATTATTTAGCTACTATGTTTACAGAAGCAATAACAGTAAATGCACCAGAATTCTTGGAGAATATTCAAATACCACAAAGAGCCAGCTATATTAGGGTAATTATGTTAGAATTAAGCCGGATAGCTTCTCACTTGCTATGGCTTGGACCTTTTATGGCGGATCTCGGCGCACAGACTCCTTTTTTCTATATTTTTAGAGAGAGAGAATTAATATATGATCTATTTGAAGCTGCTACAGGTATGCGAATGATGCACAATTACTTTCGCATCGGAGGAGTAGCCGCCGATCTACCTTATGGATGGATCGATAAATGTTTAGATTTCTGTGATTATTTTTTACGCGGAGTTGTTGAATATCAACAACTTATTACACAGAATCCAATTTTTTTAGAGCGAGTTGAAGGAGTAGGTTTTATTAGCGGAGAAGAAGCAGTAAATTGGGGCTTATCGGGACCGATGTTACGAGCTTCTGGAATACAATGGGATCTTCGTAAAGTAGATCCTTATGAGTCTTACAACCAATTTGATTGGAAAGTCCAATGGCAAAAAGAAGGGGATTCGTTAGCTCGCTATTTAGTACGAATTGGTGAAATGAGGGAATCCATCAAAATAATTCAACAAGCTGTAGAAAAAATTCCTGGAGGACCTTATGAAAATTTAGAAGTCCGACGCTTTAAGAAAGAAAATAATTCTGAATGGAATGATTTTGAGTATAAATTTCTTGGTAAAAAACCTTCGCCCAATTTTGAATTGTCAAGACAAGAGCTTTATGTAAGAGTAGAAGCCCCAAAAGGTGAATTAGGGATTTATCTAGTAGGAGATGATAGCCTTTTCCCCTGGAGATGGAAAATCCGTCCACCCGGGTTTATTAATTTGCAAATTCTTCCTCAGCTAGTTAAAAAAATGAAATTGGCTGATATCATGACGATATTAGGTAGTATAGATATCATTATGGGGGAAGTTGATCGTTGAAATGATAATAGATAGGGTAGAGGTAGAAACTATCAATTCTTTTTCGAAATTGGAATTATTAAAAGAAGTCTATGGACTGATATCGATTCTACCCATTTTGACCCTCCTTTTGGGAATAACAATAGAGGTACTCGTAATTGTGTGGTTAGAAAGAGAAATATCTGCGTCGATACAACAACGTATTGGTCCTGAATATGCTGGCCCCCTGGGCCTGCTTCAAGCTATAGCAGATGGGACTAAGCTACTTTTTAAAGAAGATATTCTGCCATCCCGAGGAGATATTTCTTTATTTAGCATTGGACCCTCTATAGCAGTCATATCAGTTTTATTAAGTTTTTTAGTTATCCCTTTGGGATATCATTTTGTTTTAGCCGATCTTAGTATTGGTGTTTTTTTATGGATTGCCATTTCAAGTATAGCTCCTATTGGTCTTCTTATGGCAGGATATAGCTCAAATAATAAATATTCTTTTTCAGGCGGTCTACGAGCTGCTGCTCAATCCATTAGTTATGAAATACCATTAACTTTTTGTGTGCTAGCAATATCTCTACGTGTGATTCGTTAAAATAGATCTTTTTCCTATAAAATCCATTAACTATTTATATTCCTTTTCTTATTTAGTATTTGGGTTGGTAAGTTAAACTAGATAGCTATATGAGTGAAACAAAACAGCTTATAAATTTGTAGTAAAAAGAAAAAATCTCATTTCCTACGTACAAGAAAAAAGTGGAAGTAAACATAAGCAGTGTAAACTCTTTATCCCAAGGTTGATATTTTTTAATTAGTCATCATATCTTGAAGCGGCCAAGAATAAAGGATTCACGATATGGAATTCCATTACTAGAATACTCCTAGTTATTACTATAACTTAATAATCCATAAGAAGAATCCACCAAAAGTTAGTGAAGGGTTAGGAACACTAAAGTACATAAAGGATTAGTAATGGAAAATCTAAAACATTAGAGATTTTTGCCCATAAAAGGAATCATAATAAGGACTTGCAATTTGTAGAAATTATCAAGTAGTACTTTCTTCGGATTCCGATCCAGAGTATGTTCCCATTCACTTGTTAAGGAAATGGCTATCAAGAACGAATTAACCCTTTATCCATTTTTTCTTTTTAAATACCCCCTCCCTGGGGAAAGAAGAATAGTAAAAAAGATATGGAGTGCACTAGAAAAAATTTTCATTATTTCCTTCCTCTATCCATATTCATGCAGAATTGCTCATGAACTAATACCCAACTCTTTCCATTTATTAATTGAATTCCTATAACAAGTAACAAGTGTTTTATTCCAAGATTAAGTTATTACTGAACAAAGAAAAATTTTCATTATATTATAAAGGATGAGATCAATTCGGAAGCGCTTTTTCTTATTCTAGCAGACGGAATTCCTTTGGTCTAATTTAGGACTTTCAAATCTATTTTATTTTATCTAATTCTATCTACGCCCCCGGGGCTAGGAACAAAACAGTCCTTTCCTTTTTCTGATCATAGAGAAGCCGTATGAAGCTAAGGTTTCATGTACGGTTTTGAAATAGCGGTGGGAACTGTGATGTTATCACCGACTATGATTATCTAACAGTTCAAGTACAGTTGATATAGTTGAAGCACAGTCAAAATACGGTTTTTTTGGATGGAATATTTGGCGTCAGCCTATAGGTTTTCTGGTTTTTTTAATTTCTTCTTTGGCAGAATGTGAAAGATTACCCTTTGATTTACCAGAAGCGGAGGAAGAATTAGTAGCAGGTTACCAAACTGAATATTCCGGTATCAAATATGGTTTATTTTATCTTGTTTCTTACCTAAATTTATTAGTTTCTTCTTTATTTGTAACAGTTCTCTACTTGGGCGGGTGGAATTTATCTATTCCCTATATATCCTTTTTTGATTTTTTCCAAATGAATAAAGCAGTTGGAATTTTGGAAATGACAATGGGTATATTTATTACATTAACTAAAGCTTATTTATTTCTCTTCATTTCTATCACAATAAGATGGACTTTACCGAGGATGAGAATGGATCAGTTATTAAATCTTGGATGGAAATTTCTTTTACCTATTTCCCTGGGCAATCTCTTATTAACAACCTCTTCTCAACTTGTTTCACTATAAATAAGATAATACAATAATAGTAAGAATATTTTCAACACAAAAGCTCTCTCAAACAAGAGAAAGAAACATATCTTTTTCATAGATATTTAGAATGAATATGTTCCCTATGGTAACTGGGTTCATGAGTTATGGTCAACAAACAATACGTGCTACAAGGTACATAGGTCAAAGTTTCATAACTACCTTATCCCACACAAATCGTTTACCTATAACGATTCACTACCCTTATGAAAAATCAATTACACCAGAGCGTTTCCGAGGGCGAATCCACTTTGAATTTGATAAATGTATTGCTTGTGAAGTATGTGTTCGCGTATGTCCGATAGATTTACCCGTTGTGGATTGGAGATTTGAAAAGGATATTAAAAGAAAACAATTGCTTAATTATAGTATTGATTTCGGAGTTTGTATATTTTGTGGCAATTGTGTTGAGTACTGTCCAACAAGCTGTTTATCAATGACTGAAGAATATGAACTTTCTACCTATGATCGTCATGAATTGAATTACAATCAAATTGCTTTAAGTCGGTTACCAATCTCCATAATGGGAGATTACACAATTCAAACAATTAGGAATTCGTCTGAAAGTAAAATAAACAAAGAAAAATCTTCGAATTCAAGAACGATTACTGATTACTAAACTTTGATTTTGTCTTTCTGTTATAAAAATCTAATAATTCTTTATTAAACTTTAAAATTAAACTATAAAGAAAAACGAAAAACTACTGCTTATTGGAAATTATTTCTTATTTTAAATCAGACTAGATTTTCGTGATATAATATAATTTATAACTATAAGTTTATACACAAAAAAATACCCTAATCCTTTTTTCCTTCCTTGAATCCTTTAGTTTTAGTCAGTTCATGAAAAATTTTATACTATTAATTTCTTTTTATCCATAATGGATTTACCTGGACCAATACATGAGATTCTTATGCTATTTGGGGGATTTGTTCTTCTACTAGGGGGTCTAGGAGTAGTATTACTTACCAACCCCATTTATTCTGCCTTTTCGCTGGGATTAGTTCTTGTTTGTATATCCTTATTCTATTTTTTATTAAATTCCTACTTTGTAGCTGTCGCACAACTTCTTATTTATGTGGGAGCCATAAATGTCTTGATCATATTCGCTGTAATGTTCGTAAATGGCTCAGAATGGTCTAAAGATAAGAATTATTGGACTATTGGAGATGGGTTCACTTCACTCGTTTGTATAACTATTGTTTTTTCACTAATGACTACTATCCCAGATACGTCGTGGTATGGAATTCTTTGGACTACAAGATCAAACCAAATAGTAGAACAGGGTCTCATAAATAATGTTCAACAAATTGGAATTCATTTAGCAACCGATTTTTATCTTCCGTTTGAACTCATTTCCATAATTCTTCTAGTTTCTTTAATAGGTGCAATTACTATGGCTCGGCAATAAGAAAACTTAGAAAAAGTACAAATTATAAGAATTGCAAATCTAAAATAAATAACTAAAGAATCACAATTTTGATTTAGTAAAATCCATCTACTGCCAACAAATACCTCCTTTTTTTTTTTTTTTTTTTTCTTTTGTTGTGTAATTGTTCTATTGTAATTAATTGAATCGGTTCAATTCTTGCCCTCATATTGAAATGAATCGAGATTGATAAGGAGTTAGTTAATGATGTTTGAGCATGTACTTTTTTTGAGTGTCTATTTATTTTCGATTGGTATCTATGGATTGATCACAAGCCGAAACATGGTTAGAGCTCTAATATGTCTTGAACTTATACTGAATTCAATTAATCTAAATCTCGTAACATTTTCTGATCTATTTGATAGTCGCCAATTAAAAGGAGATATTTTCGCAATTTTTGTTATAGCCCTTGCAGCTGCTGAAGCCGCTATTGGACTATCCATTCTTTCTTCCATCCATCGTAATAGGAAATCCACTCGTATCAATCAATCTAATTTATTGAATAATTAGACTTTTGAATAATTAGACATAGAATCCTCTAAACAAAGGCGCACATATTAAAATAAATAGAAATCAATACTATTTTCTTAGTATTATTTGAGAATATCCATTTTTTTTAGTAGATTATTGCATAGTATTCTTTTTCACTTAAATGAATTTTTGTATTTGTAATTCATTGATATTGCAATTTGAATATTGCAATAATTTATATTGAAAAGACGATAGCCAATTTATTGGCTAATTCGAATTCGTCTGTACAATTCGTAAAATTCTTTCTTATTTCTTATTTATTGTTGAAATCCAAAATTAAAGTCTCTTGGCTCTCTTCACGCTTTCTCACAAACAGATTAAAAAATAGATTTTTTTTTTTGAAGTTTGGATAAACCATTGCTTCGTCTGGTGTCTACAATACATATGACTCATTATAGTACTAATTTCATTTTTACCAGATCGAAAAATTTTATGTTGAAAAGAAAAATTTATAGATCCAATGTCACATTCCGTAAAAATTTACGATACATGTATAGGATGCACTCAATGTGTACGAGCTTGTCCAACAGATGTATTAGAAATGATACCCTGGGATGGATGTAAAGCCAAGCAAATTGCTTCCGCGCCGAGAACCGAAGATTGTGTGGGTTGTAAGAGATGTGAATCTGCCTGCCCGACAGATTTTTTAAGTGTCCGCGTTTATTTAGGGCCTGAAACAACACGTAGCATGGCTCTATCTTATTGATACGTTACAAAAAACTTCACTCGAATCGTCTGATTCCTCTTTACCGAAGAAGCCTGTGCTCGAAATAATCGAGCACGGGCTTTTCTGGTCAAAACGTATCTTGTCTTTATCACTTTATCATGAGTTATTTTCCTTGGTTAACAATACTTGTTGTTTTGCCGATATTTGCAGGTTCATTAATTTTCTTTTTACCTCATAAGGGAAACAAAGTCGTTAGGTGGTATACTATATCTATTTGTTTATTAGAATTCCTTCTAATGACTTATGCGTTCTGTTATCATTTCCAACTGGAGGATCCCTTAATCCAATTAAAGGAGGATTATAAATGGATAGATGTCTTCGATTTCCACTGGAGATTGGGAATCGATGGACTTTCATTAGGATCTATTTTATTGACAGGATTTATCACTACTTTAGCTACTTTAGCAGCTTGGCCAATTACACGGAATTCGCGATTATTCTATTTCCTGATGCTCGCAATGTATAGTGGTCAAATAGGATTATTTTCTTCGCGAGACCTTTTACTTTTTTTTATCATGTGGGAGTTAGAATTAATTCCTGTTTACTTACTTTTATCCATGTGGGGGGGGAAGAGGCGTCTATATTCAGCTACAAAGTTTATTTTGTATACTGCAGGCGGTTCCATTTTTTTCTTAATCGGAGTTCTGGGTATGGGCTTATATGGTTCCAACGAACCAGGATTAGATTTGGAAAGATTAATTAATCAATCATACCCTGCAACCTTGGAAATACTTTTATATTTTGGCTTCCTTATTGCTTATGCTGTCAAATTGCCGATTATACCCCTACATACGTGGTTACCAGATACCCATGGGGAAGCACATTATAGTACATGTATGCTTTTAGCGGGAATATTATTAAAGATGGGAGCATATGGATTGATTCGGATCAACATGGAATTGTTACCTCATGCTCATTATCTATTTTCGCCCTGGTTAGTAATAATAGGAGCGATCCAAATAATCTATGCAGCTTCAACTTCTCTTGGTCAACGAAATTTCAAAAAAAGAATAGCTTATTCCTCTGTATCTCACATGGGTTTCATAATTATAGGAATTGGTTCCATAACCAACATTGGACTCAATGGAGCTATTTTACAAATATTATCCCATGGATTTATTGGTGCTACACTTTTTTTCTTGGCAGGAACCGCTTCTGATAGAATGCGTCTTGTTTATCTCGAAGAACTGGGGGGAATATCTATCCCAATGCCTAAAATTTTTACCATGTTTAGTAGCTTTTCAATGGCTTCTCTTGCCTTACCAGGAATGAGTGGTTTTGTCGCAGAATTAGTAGTATTTTTTGGACTAATTACTAGTCCAAAATTTCTGTTAATGCCAAAAACACTAATTACTTTTGTAATGGCAATTGGAATGATATTAACTCCTATTTATTTATTATCTATGTTACGCCAGATGTTCTATGGATACAAGCTATTTAATGTTCCAAACGCAAATTTTGTGGATTCTGGACCACGAGAACTCTTTATTTTAATCTGTATCTTTTTACCAGTAATAGGAATTGGTATTTATCCAGATTTTGTTCTCTCCCTATCCGTTGACAGGGTAGAGGCTCTCTTATCCAATTATTATCCTAAATAGGTTTGCTTTTTTTTACTCGTCTGCTCTATTAATGCAGAAATAAGTAAAAAAGTATATAATGCAGAAATAAGTAAAAAAGTATAATTAGATCTATCTCGAATTTTTGAGAACCCTTTGATAAGGCGTTCAAGGGGTTCTCAAATAAAACATAAAAGTAAAAACCTTCATTTCATGAAGGTTTTATTTTATGTAATCATTTAGGTGTTAATGTAAACGAACCATAACTATGTAAGCCTATTCCTAATAGATTTATACCAAAATAACAAATCCAAATTATAAGAAATCCTATCAAAGCTATAAGTGCAGAATTCGTACCCTTCCAATTTGGATTTGTTCTACTATGTAAATAAATTGCGAATATGGTCCAAGTAATAAATGCCCAAGTTTCCTTAGGATCCCAATTCCAATAGGATCCCCAGGCCTCATTAGCCCATACTGCTCCACAAAGAATACCTACGGTTAAAAGGGTAAATCCTAGGCTAATGACACGATAACTCCAAGAATCCAAACGCTCCGTTAATTGATATTTGTAATAATTTGGAAATGAAGGGACAGAGGTTCTTTTTAAAGCACTTCTTTTTGCATAAAAATATTTAATATCACTAAAGAAAAATGTTTTATTTAAAACATTTTTTTTCTTTTTAGAAAAGAAATGGAAATTATTTCGAAATCTAATGATTAGAATAGCGGCAGATAATAAGGATCCGCACAAAAGAGTTGCATAGCTTAATAACATCATACTGACATGCATCATTAACCACTGAGATTGTAGAGCAGGTACTAGTATCGTGGATTGATGCATTTCAGTTAAAAGACCCGATGTGGCAAAGCCTTGCGTTAAAATAGTACTTGGCGTAGTTATTGTGCTTAAATCATTTTTAGAGTTCTGTATTTTAGGAATGGTATGAAGAATATACAGGGCCCATGAAAGGAAGATCAATGACTCATATAAATTACTTAATGGAAAATGTCCCGAGGAAGCCCAACGAGAAACTAAGAATCCTGTTATAGAGAAAAAAGTAACTATCATTCCTTTTTCTGACGAATCGCGTAATCCTCCAAGTTCACGAACTAATAAGGTTATAAAATGAATCGTAATCACAATTGAAATCGTTGAGAAAGAGATATGAGTTAGTATATGTTCTAAGTTGCAAATAGCATAAGGGGAAGGTCCCATTACAAAATTGTAAATTTCGAATTGATTTCTAATCTATTGTATTCTTTTTCAAGAATGCCGCCACTCGGATTCGAACCGAGATGCTTGAGCACTGCTTCCTAAGAGCAGCGTGTCTACCAATTTCACCATGGCGGCTAACTTCAAATAATAGGTAACTTAAAAGAATAATAGCTATTATCTTGGGAATCGTCGATATTGGGAAAGTCCATAAAATTTAGGAACATTAGAGTTTTCATTAAAATAGACTTCGTTTGGTAGTATCGTTTCCATTTTTTTTTTTTACAATAAACTCTTGCTTTGCCCAATAGAAACACAAACACTGCTTGAAAGAGTTGGAACTTCTTTTTTCTAACTTGCAATTATAGAACTAATTTTTTCTAATTAATTTCCCCTTTACATTTTGAAAATTCTTTCAATACAATGAAAAAAATCCAAAAGGGTTTCTATTTAATGATGAAATTAAAATAAAATGGATAAATAGAAAAGGCTTTTTGGATTTTTTAAAAATTTCTAGAATGAAAGTCTTTATGCTCTTATTAATAAGATTTACTAACCTTATGATTTTGGAGAAGATAGGTGGAAGTTGTAAGTCCTATTGTAAGAATACTCCACTTTTCATAATTTTCCTAATAGAATATGAGGATTCTATTAGGAAAATTATGAAAAGTTCATTGATAGGAAAAGAATACTTAGCACACAGTATACCAAACAAAACTTTTTTTTTCTTGTATATATAAGATAAGAGGGGTTTTTTGTTCTAAGAATATTGTACCGAGTAATTCGACACATAAAAGTACATTCAAAGAAGAATCCAAATTATTAAATAATTGGAATTCTTTTTTGATAAGTCAATTCATATTATTCCAAAATCTTATTATTTGTTTGTTGCCCAGAAAAACCCTTTGGTTTTGGATGCTCATTACCGCTCGAAAATGATCTTGATTTTACTAAAGAATAAGATTGTACTATGGAAAAAATAAGTCTTTTTCTTCCAAATATTTTTACGAATACGCTTTTTTGACATTGAAGTACGTTTTTTTGGAACTGCCATTCAAAAAGGAAATTACTTTTTTCTAGTTGTATGTGAAAGACATCTATTGCTGCAAATCAATCCTTCTTTCTTCTTTTTATTAGTATTTATACTTAGATACTGAAAGATACTTAAATTTTGAATTATTTTTTACTTCATTTTGTCTAATGCGGATAAGACAACAAGAATTTTTTAACATTTTTTCTTTATATATTTTATACTTTTTTTTTAATAATATAGAATATATAGAAGGGTTTCTCATTTAAATCTATTATATCTATTTATATATCAAGTATACTCCATATATAGATATATGGTATGGAAGCCTATCCCCCATATAAGATAAGACGGGGGGATAAAAAGAAGGAAAATGAAAATAGTTAATTAAGTTCAGAATGGTATTCCATAAAGGAAAGGAATTCCAATCAAAACAAAAAATACTGAGTCTCTTAAACAAGACATTCTAAAACTTAGGTAATTTATAGTCATTAGAATTTTAGTTCTATATGAAGTAAGGACTATTCGATAATTTCTTATAAACATAGGTTTTCATTGGAATTCACTCAATCAGTTAATTATGGAACAAGAGAGCTGTTTCATCTTTGTTTTAAAGAAATATAAAAATGAATTATGAATAGAAAGTAAAATGATTCCACTTTTTTTTTTTTATTTTTATAAATATCTTTATTTAGTTAATAAAATAACTTCGTTACCTAGTTATTTTATTAACTTTTTTAATTTAACCAACTAAACCCATTCTTAATTTTTAATTATTTCAATGAGATAAATTTTGGAAAAATTAAGAATTTCAGTATTTTTCTTATTCTTTTTATTTATTCTTTCAGAAAGAGATAAGAATTGGTTTGGTGAATCGGAAACAATTTTATAGAAAAATTGAAGTAAAAATTGAAGTAAAAATTGCAATTTCTTTTCTTATGGAACATACATATCAATATGCATGGGTAATCCCTCTTCTCCCACTTCCAGTTATTATGTCAAT
>NW_028260176.1:0-26869 GCF_056163025.1 Triticum urartu | reverse complement strand
GACTTATCATGAGATTTATGCCCACTATCTAATAATGGGAAATAGAAAAAAAGAAATTCGTTCGATATACATTCGAACCACTCTTGGTCATATTTCTTTTTATAGAGAAATAGAGGAAGCCATACAAGGATTTAGTCAGGCCTATTCATACACTACCTAAACAAGAAAGTTAGATTCGGCGATGCCCCTCCCCTTTCGGGGGGCATTCCGATTTCCCTAGTATCATCATTATTTGCCACGCGAATCCAGATTGAGATTGAGGCAATTAAGTTAATTAAATTTTCGAATCACTGACTCAGGCCCATTGTCGAATCCTACTCAGCAATTGTCGAATCCTACTCAGCCGAAAAGGGGGTACTTATGTATGGCGGAACGGGCCAATCTGGTCTTTCATAATAAAGAGATAGACGGAACTGGTATGAAA
Organism: Triticum urartu; assembly: GCF_056163025.1. Lineage (NCBI taxonomy): Eukaryota > Viridiplantae > Streptophyta > Magnoliopsida > Poales > Poaceae > Triticum > Triticum urartu. Next base: position 26,445 of record NW_028260176.1, on the reverse strand, counting down.
CGACTTATTAGCAGATTAATAGATCATTTTGGAATGGGATATACATCCCATATACTGGATCAACTAAAGACTCTGGGCTTCCATCAAGCCACTACTACATCGATTTCGTTAGGAATCGAGGATCTTTTAACAATACCCTCTAAGGGATGGTTAGTCCAAGACGCGGAACAACAGAGTTTTCTTTTGGAGAAACACTATTATTATGGGGCTGTACACGCGGTAGAAAAATTACGCCAATCTGTTGAGATATGGTATGCGACAAGTGAATATTTGAAACAAGAAATGAATTCAAATTTTCGGATAACGGATCCTTCTAATCCAGTCTATCTAATGTCTTTTTCAGGAGCCAGAGGAAATGCATCTCAAGTACACCAATTAGTAGGTATGAGAGGATTAATGTCGGACCCTCAAGGACAAATGATTGATTTACCTATTCAAAGCAATTTACGCGAGGGACTTTCTTTGACAGAATATATAATTTCCTGCTATGGAGCCCGCAAAGGGGTTGTAGATACTGCTGTGCGAACAGCAGATGCTGGATATCTTACACGTAGACTTGTTGAAGTAGTTCAACATATTATTGTGCGTAGAAGAGATTGTGGTACTATCCGAGGTATTTCTGTAAGTCCTCAAAATGGGATGACGGAAAAACTTTTTGTCCAAACACTAATTGGTCGTGTATTAGCAGACGATATATATATCGGTTCACGATGCATTGCCGCGCGAAATCAAGATATTGGAATTGGATTAGTCAATCGATTCATAACTGCCTTTCGAGCACAACCATTTCGAGCACAACCAATATATATTAGAACCCCCTTTACTTGCCGAAGCACTTCTTGGATCTGTCAATTATGCTATGGCCGGAGTCCTACTCATAGTGATCTGGTCGAATTGGGAGAAGCCGTAGGTATTATTGCAGGTCAATCAATTGGGGAGCCAGGGACTCAACTAACATTAAGAACTTTTCATACTGGCGGAGTATTCACAGGGGGTACTGCCGACCTTGTACGATCCCCTTCGAATGGAAAAATAAAATTCAATGAGAATTTGGTTCACCCCACACGTACCCGTCATGGGCAGCCTGCTTTTCTATGTTATATAGACTTGCATGTAACTATTCAGAGTCAAGATATTCTATATAGTGTGAATATTCCCTCAAAAAGCTTGATTCTAGTGCAAAATGATCAATATGTAAAATCCGAACAAGTAATTGCGGAGATTCGTGCCGGAACGTCCACTTTACATTTTAAAGAAAGGGTACAAAAGCATATTTATTCTGAATCAGACGGCGAAATGCACTGGAGTACTGATGTTTACCATGCGCCCGAATATCAATATGGTAATCTTCGCCGATTACCAAAAACAAGCCATTTATGGATATTGTCAGTAAGTATGTGCAGATCCAGTATAGCGTCTTTTTCACTCCACAAGGATCAAGATCAAATGAATACTTATGGTAAAAAAGATAGGGAAATTCTTGATTATTCAACGTCGGATCGAATCATGTCCAATGGCCATTGGAATTTTATCTATCCTTCTATTTTTCAAGATAATTCAGATTTGTTGGCGAAAAAGCGAAGAAATAGGTTCGTCATTCCATTACAATATCATCAAGAACAAGAGAAAGAACTAATATCCTGTTTTGGGATTTCGATTGAAATCCCCCTTATGGGTGTTTTACGTAGAAATACTATTTTTGCTTATTTTGACGATCCCCGATACAGAAAAGATAAAAAGGGTTCAGGAATTGTTAAATTTAGATATAGGACCCTAGAAGAAGAATATAGGACTCGAGCGGAAGACTCAGAAGAGGAATATGAGACCCTAGAAGACGAATACAGGACCCGAGAGGACGAATATGAATATGAAACCCTAGAAGAATCTAAATATGGAATCCTAGAAGACGAATACGAATATGAAACCCTAGAAGACGAATATGGGAGCCCAGAAAACGAATATGGGAACCCAGAGAACGAATATAGGACTTTAGAGAAAGACTCAGAAGAGGAATATGGGAGCCCAGAGAGCAAATATAGGACCCAAGAGGACGAATATGGAACTCTAGAGGAAGACTCAGAAGACGAATATGGCAGCCCCGGGGAAAGCGCAGAGGAAAAATATGGTACTTTAGAGGAAGACTCAGAAGAAGATTCAGAGGACGAATACGAGAGCCCAGAGGAAGATTCCATCTTAAAAAAAGAGGGTTTGATTGAGCATCGAGGAACAAAAGAATTTAGTCTAAAATACCAAAAAGAAGTAGATCGGTTTTTTTTCATTCTTCAAGAACTTCATATCTTGCCGAGATCTTCATCCCTAAAGATACTTGACAATAGTATTATTGGAGTGAATACACAACTCACAAAAAATACAAGAAGTCGACTAGGCGGACTGGTCCGAGTGAAGAGAAAAAAAAGCCATACGGAACTCAAAATATTTTCCGGAGATATTCATTTTCCTGAAGAGGCGGATAAGATATTAGGTGGCTGTTTGATACCGCCAGAAAGACAAAAAAAAGATTCTAAGGAATCAAAAAAAAGGAAAAATTGGGTCTATGTTCAACGGAAAAAAATTCTCAAGAGCAAGGAAAAGTATTTTGTTTCCGTTCGCCCTACAGTGGCATATGAAATGGACGAAGGAAGAAATTTAGCAACACTTTTCCCGCAGGATCTCTTGCAAGAAGAAAATAATCTCCAAATTCGACTTGTCAATTTTATTTCTCATGAAAATAGCAAGTTAACTCAAAGAATTTATCACACAAATAGTCAATTTGTTAGAACTTGCTTAGTAGTGAATTGGGAACAAGAAGAAAAAGAAAAGGCTGGTGCTTCCCTTGTTGAGGTAAGAGCAAATGATCTTATTCGCGATTTCCTAAGAATTGAGTTAGTCAAGTCCACTATTTCGTATACACGAAAAAGGTATGGTAGGACAAGTGCAGGACCGATTCCCCATAATAGGTTAGATCGCGCCAATATCAATTCTTTTTATTCCAAGGCGAAGATTGAATCACTTAGCCAACATCCAGAAGCTATTGGCACTTTGTTGAATCGAAATAAAGAATACCACTCTTTGATGATTTTGTCGGCATCCAACTGTTCTCGAATTGGTTTATTCAAGAATTCAAAACATCCCAATGCGATAAAAGAATGGAATCCTAGAATTCCTATTCGAGAAATTTTTGGGCCCTTAGGCGCTATTGTAGCTAGTATATCGCATTTTTCTTCATCTTACTATTTACTAACGCATAATAAAATCCTGTTAAAAAAATATTTGTTCGTTGACAATTTAAAACAAACCTTCCAAGTACTTCAAGAACTTAAATACTCTTTAATAGATGAAAATAAAAGGATTTCTAATTTCGATAGTAACATAATGTTGGATCCATTCCTTTTGAATTGTCACTTTGTCCATCATGATTCTTGGGAAGAGACATTGGCAATAATTCACCTTGGACAATTTATTTGTGAAAATGTATGTCTATTTAAATCGCACATAAAAAAATCCGGTCAAATTTTCATTGTAAATATGAATTCCTTTGTTATAAGAGCAGCTAAACCTTATTTGGCCACTACAGGAGCAACTGTTAATGGTCATTATGGAGAAATCCTTTACAAGGGAGATAGGTTAGTTACGTTTATATATGAAAAATCGAGATCTAGTGACATAACGCAAGGTCTTCCAAAAGTGGAACAAATCTTTGAAGCGCGTTCAATTGATTCATTATCCCCGAATCTCGAAAGGAGAATTGAGGATTGGAATGAGCGTATACCAAGAATTCTTGGGGTCCCTTGGGGATTCTTGATTGGAGCTGAGCTAACCATAGCCCAAAGTCGTATCTCTTTGGTTAATAAAATCCAAAAGGTTTATCGATCCCAAGGGGTACAGATCCATAATAGACATATAGAGATTATTATACGCCAAGTAACATCAAAAGTGCGGGTTTCCGAAGATGGAATGTCTAATGTTTTTTCGCCTGGGGAATTAATCGGACTATTGCGAGCGGAACGAGCAGGACGAGCTTTGGATGAATCGATCTATTATCGGGCAATCTTATTGGGAATAACAAGGGCTTCCCTGAATACCCAAAGTTTCATATCTGAAGCAAGTTTTCAAGAAACTGCTCGAGTTTTAGCAAAAGCTGCCCTACGAGGTCGCATTGATTGGTTGAAAGGCTTGAAAGAAAACGTAGTTCTGGGGGGGATTATACCTGTTGGTACCGGATTCCAAAAATTTGTGCATCGTTCCCCACAAGACAAGAACCTTTATTTCGAAATAAAAAAAAAAAATCTATTCGCGTCGGAAATGAGAGATTTTTTGTTTCTCCATACAGAATTAGTTTCTTCAGATTCTGACGTAACAAACAATTTTTATGAGACATAAGAACCCCCATAAAAATATTTTTTACTTTACTAGACTTTTGAACTTAGAACACTAACAGGTCAAATTTTAGATTTTTAAGATTTTTATTTTAATAAGTAAAACAAGTCAGTTAATTCATTAAGGTGGTTATGTTTATACCATGTATCAATGGCCAACTCTTATCTTAGTACAAGGTTCTCTCGGAACAATTATTATTTATTTCAAGCTATTTCGGATCTTTCTTAATCTTCAAAAAGAACTAAATTCCGTAATGGAATGGTAGGATTAAAAAAAAGGAAGTGTGGAAAAAATGACAAGAAGATATTGGAACATTAATTTGAAAGAGATGATAGAAGCAGGAGTTCATTTTGGTCATGGTATTAAGAAATGGAATCCTAAAATGGCCCCTTACATTTCGGCAAAGCGTAAAGGTACTCATATTATAAATCTCGCTAGAACGGCTCGTTTTTTATCAGAAGCTTGTGATTTAGTTTTTGATGCAGCAAGTCAGGGAAAAAGTTTCTTAATTGTTGGTACCAAAAAAAGAGCAACAGATTTAGTAGCATCAGCTGCAATAAGGGCTCGTTGTCATTATGTTAATAAAAAGTGGTTCAGTGGTATGTTAACGAATTGGTCGATTACGAAAACTAGACTTTCTCAATTTAGAGACTTAAGAGCAGAAGAAAAAATGGGAAAATTCCACCATCTCCCAAAAAGAGATGTGGCAATCTTGAAGAGAAAATTATCTACTTTGCAAAGGTATCTCGGCGGGATCAAATATATGACGAGATTGCCAGACATTGTGATCGTCCTTGATCAGCAAAAAGAGTATATAGCTCTTCGGGAATGTGCCATTTTGGGGATTCCTACTATTTCTTTAGTCGATACAAATTGTGACCCGGATCTCGCGAATATATCGATTCCAGCCAACGATGACACTATGACTTCAATTCGATTGATTCTTAACAAATTAGTATTTTCAATTTGTGAGGGCCGTTCTCTCTATATAAGAAATCGTTGATTAAGAATATATAGTGAATTCTTGGGCAACTGCGTAAATTTATGGAATCACTTACTTTACTATATCTTTTTTTTTGCATAGAATTTTTTTTGCATAGAAAAAAGAAGGGGAATATTGATATATATTAGAGGGTATTGATATATATTATGATCTGATGTGCTTTCTTGGTATCCTAAATATAAGATTAATACTTCAAGTTGCTGAGTTGAGAAAGAGATGGTTGAATCAAAAGAATTCCTTTTTTGAAGTTCAATTTTTATCAGAGGACAATATGAATATTATACCTTGTTCCATTAAAACACTCAAGGGGTTATACGATATATCGGGTGTAGAAGTAGGCCAACACTTCTATTGGCAAATAGGAGGTTTCCAAATTCATGCCCAAGTACTCATCACTTCTTGGGTCGTAATTACTATCTTGCTAGGTTCAGTTGTCATAGCTGTTCGGAATCCACAAACCATCCCGACCGACGGTCAGAATTTTTTTGAATATGTCCTTGAGTTTATTCGAGACTTGAGCAAAACTCAGATTGGAGAAGAATATGGTCCCTGGGTTCCCTTTATTGGAACTATGTTCCTTTTTATTTTTGTTTCGAATTGGTCGGGTGCTCTTTTACCTTGGAAAATTATAGAGTTACCCCATGGGGAATTAGCAGCGCCCACGAATGATATAAATACTACTGTTGCTTTAGCTTTACTCACGTCAGCGGCATATTTTTATGCTGGTCTTAGCAAAAAAGGATTGAGCTATTTCGAGAAATATATTAAACCAACTCCAATCCTTTTACCAATTAACATCCTAGAAGATTTCACAAAACCATTATCGCTTAGCTTTCGACTTTTCGGGAATATATTGGCGGATGAATTAGTCGTTGTTGTTCTTGTTTCTTTAGTCCCCTTAGTAATCCCTATACCGGTCATGTTTCTTGGATTATTTACAAGCGGTATTCAAGCTCTTATTTTTGCAACATTAGCCGCAGCCTATATAGGTGAATCCATGGAGGGTCATCATTGAATTGACTCTTTTTGGAAATAGTATTTTTTTTTTTTGCAGCTTAGCTCAATTCATGCATGGTTCCAGATAATCTGCTTGGTTGCAAAAAAATAGTTAGAAATGCGTATGAATATATAGCCTAGAGTTGTAGGAGAGAGAATAGAATAGACTATATTATGGAATTTTCAAAGTATATATGCATTAAGGAGGGTGGAGTCAGGCTAGATCTATACTATAATATCCTTAATGTCTATAAGTGGAGTCCTCTTTTATGCAGGTTTCCACTTTAAGCAATGATTTTAGAATCCGATTCAATAGAAAATGAGAAAATATGCAAACAAAATAGAAGAAACAAATGTATATATATAGGATATTATATTATATATTCCTAGGTTAGATTCATTATCTAATCCGATATATGGATATGGAATTCCCTTCTATGTAGTTCGGACAATTCACATTATCATTTCAATTTGATTTCAATTTGTACTTTTTAGTTACTTTACTTCTCCCCAATAGAGCTTAGAAGTAAGAATTTATTGGTTGATTGTATCCTTAACCATTTCTTTTTTTTGACACGAGGAACTACTCACCATGAATCCACTAATTGCTGCTGCTTCTGTTATTGCTGCTGGATTGGCCGTAGGGCTTGCTTCTATTGGACCTGGAGTTGGTCAAGGTACTGCTGCAGGACAAGCTGTAGAAGGTATTGCGAGACAGCCAGAAGCAGAAGGTAAAATACGAGGTACTTTATTGCTTAGTCTAGCTTTTATGGAAGCTTTAACAATTTATGGACTAGTTGTGGCACTAGCGCTTTTATTTGCGAACCCTTTTGTTTAATCTTAAAAAAAAAATTCTTTCGATTTCGATTAGATACTTTTTTCTTTTTTTAGTAAATTGGTATTTGCTTCCACAATTCCAATTATATCAATACTTTATTTAATTTACTCCTATTTATTACTCCTGGAATTATCTATTTATCGGGACAGATAATACCCCATTCTAGGAAGGGCTGAGTTGAGTATTATTAATTTAGAAGATATGCTCACCTTCTTATTTCCCGTCCTTAGTTTAGGAAAGTGGAAAGTTTTTTCCTTTTATTTTAGGAATTTTGGGAACAGAACATTTCAACAAAGGAAGTCTTTCACCGGTCAAACAAGACGTAAGACTTAATCTAAAAGAAATTACTAGATTGAATCTATTTGCATTAAAAAAACCGATCAAAAAAGGGCGAGCGAAGTAAGTGATCGAAAAACTTTGTTCTTTGTTCGTCCTATCTATAAGAGGAGAGCATATGAAAAATGTAACCCATTCTTTCGTTTTTTTAGCTCACTGGCCATCCGCTGGCAGTTTCGGGCTTAATACCGATATTTTAGCAACAAATCTAATAAATCTAACTGTAGTGGTTGGTGTTTTGATTTTTTTTGGAAAGGGAGTGTGTGCGAGTTGTCTATTTCAAGAATAGATTGGATCTATCCGGCTGCACTTTATAATATTTTTTAGTATTTTTCGGATAAATAAGAAAAGGGTGCACGATCTCGACGAATTACTTCTGAATAAATTCAGAAATCATATGGAAGAACCATAGCATTTCGCGACTCATTGGTAAATCAACTTTGATTCTCTATAAACCAAGAATGTGAGACCATTAACACGGTTAAAGCTAAACTGCTTGAAGTCCAGGCAAAAAGAGGTACTCTTTCTACAACTATATTAGTATTAGTACCAATTTAAACGGGAAATAGCTAATGTAAAATTTATCTGATATAGAACACTCATATCGATAAAATGGTTTGAACTATTTACTAGAAAAAAAAGGGGGCACCCTGCCCTTTTTTAACCAATGCCGAATCGACGACCTATGTATAAAAAAGAGAAATTTTTTGGATTTGAAGAAAAAAAAAATAAAAAAGAATTCTATTAATTTTCATTTTCCATTTATTTAGTTAGTTTTTCTTAATGAAATTGAAATTATTAACTAGAGGGCAAATAAAAATAAAGAAACAACTTTGCTGACCATGATATATTTTTATCTAGGCGGAAGAGTCCTCTTAATATTTATCTAGTCTTATATAGGTTTCGGTATATTGAAATATAAACATAAAAAAGAAGATAGAGGATAGGCTCATTACTTAAAAAAAAGATATGGAAATAGCTATAGAAAAAAAAAAAGGAGCGTGAGAGCCAAATGAATCGAAAGATTCATGTTTGGTTCGGGAAGAGATCATAAAAGTTGTAAACTTACAAAATAATCTACTTTCATTAAAAGATTTATTAGATAATCGAAAACAGAGGATCTTGAGTACTATTCGAAATTCAGAAGAATTGCGTAGAGGGACCATTGAGCAACTCGAAAAAGCTCGGATTCGATTACAGAAAGTCGAACTAGAAGCGGATGAGTATCGAATGAATGGATACTCTGAGATAGAACGAGAAAAAGCAAATTTGATTAATGCTACTTCTATTAGTTTGGAACAATTGGAAAAGTCTAAAAACGAAACCCTTTATTTTGAAAAACAAAGGGCAATGAATCAGGTCCGACAGCGGGTTTTCCAACAGGCCGTACAAGGAGCTCTAGGAACTCTGAATAGTTGTTTGAATACCGAGTTACATTTCCGTACGATTCGTGCTAATATTGGCATTCTCGGGTCCCTGGAATGGAAGAAATAATTAAATTAATTAGGCCTTGAACTTCTACTTTCGTTTAGAATTTAGGCATTATTTTTCCCCTTGCTTCCGAAAAAAGAGTCAAGAAACACTAATGGCAACCCTTCGAGTCGACGAAATTCATAAAATTCTCCGCGAACGTATTGAACAATATAATAGGAAAGTAGGGATTGAGAATATAGGTCGCGTAGTTCAAGTGGGGGATGGGATTGCTCGTATTATAGGTCTTGGTGAAATAATGTCAGGTGAATTAGTCGAATTTGCAGAAGGTACTAGGGGTATTGCTCTGAATTTGGAATCCAAAAATGTTGGGATTGTATTAATGGGCGATGGGTTGATGATACAAGAGGGAAGTTTTGTAAAAGCAACAGGAAGAATTGCTCAGATACCCGTGAGTGAGGCTTACTTGGGTCGTGTTGTAAATGCTCTGGCTAAACCTATTGATGGGAAAGGCGAAATTATAGCTTCCGAATCTCGCTTAATTGAATCTCCTGCTCCAAGTATAATTTCCAGGCGTTCCGTATACGAACCTCTTCAAACAGGGCTTATTGCTATCGATTCGATGATCCCTATAGGGCGCGGTCAGCGAGAGTTAATTATTGGGGACAGACAGACTGGCAAAACAGCAGTAGCCACAGATACAATTCTCAATCAAAAAGGGCAAGGTGTAATATGTGTTTATGTAGCTATCGGTCAAAGAGCATCCTCCGTAGCTCAAGTAGTAACTACTTTCCATGAGGAGGGGGCCATGGAATACACTATTGTAGTAGCTGAAATGGCGGATTCACCTGCTACATTACAATACCTCGCTCCTTATACGGGAGCAGCCCTGGCTGAGTATTTTATGTACCGCGAACGGCATACTTTAATAATTTATGATGATCTCTCCAAACAGGCACAAGCTTATCGCCAAATGTCCCTTCTATTAAGAAGACCTCCCGGACGTGAGGCTTATCCAGGGGATGTTTTTTATTTGCATTCACGCCTTTTAGAAAGAGCCGCTAAATTAAATTCTCTTTTAGGCGAAGGAAGTATGACCGCTTTACCAATAGTTGAGACTCAATCTGGAGACGTTTCCGCCTATATTCCTACTAATGTAATCTCCATTACAGATGGACAAATATTCTTATCTGCGGATCTATTCAATGCCGGAATTCGACCCGCTATTAATGTGGGTATTTCTGTTTCCAGAGTAGGATCCGCGGCTCAAATTAAAGCCATGAAACAAGTAGCTGGCAAATCAAAATTGGAACTAGCGCAATTCGCAGAGTTACAAGCCTTTGCACAATTCGCCTCTGCTCTCGATAAAACAAGTCAGAATCAATTGGCAAGGGGTCGACGATTAAGGGAATTGCTTAAACAATCCCAGGCAAATCCTCTCCCAGTGGAAGAGCAGATAGCTACTATTTATACCGGAACAAGAGGATATCTTGATTCGTTAGAAATTGAACAGGTAAATAAATTTCTGGATGAGTTACGTAAACATCTAAAAGATACTAAACCTCAATTCCAAGAAATTATATCTTCTAGCAAGACATTCACCGAGCAAGCGGAAATCCTTTTGAAGGAAGCTATTCAGGAACAGCTGGAACGGTTTTCTCTTCAGTAACAAATAAATTTTGCATGTCTACTCTTGTTAGTAGAATAGGAATCGTTGAGAAAGCTTTTTCATTTGAATCATGCAAAAAAGTTTTCTTTGTTTTTAGTTTAGTATAGTTATTTAAAGAATAGATAGAAATAAGATTGCGTCCAATAGGATTTGAACCTATACCAAAGGTTTAGAAGACCTCTGTCCTATCCATTAGACAATGGACGCTTTTCTTTCATATTTTATTCTTTCTTTTATTTTTTTGCTTCTTCCGAGAAAAAACTGTTAGACCAAAACTCTTTTAGGAAATCAAAAAATCCAGATACAAATGCATGATGTATATATTATATCATGCATATATCATAAAGAAGGAGTATGGAGGCGGTAGTGGGAATCGAACCCGCAACCCCAAGGTTATGAGCCTTATGAGCTACCAAACTGCTCTATACTCTTAAACTAAAGAGGGGTAACTAGTGGATAAAAGAGGGTTGGATACGCCCCTCTACCAATATCTATACAAATAGAATAGTCCATTTATACAGAATGGTAAAGAGGGCTCCTCTATGATTATCAATTCCAGAAATCCATACAAATACGAAAGGGTATTTTATCCTTACCAACTGGATCTTGTTGCACCCGGTAACAAACATTCATAAACCATTTCTCGAAGTACGTGTCCGGATAGCCCAAAATGTCGATAGTTAGCTCTAGGTCTTCCGGTCAAAAAACAACGTCGATGAAGGCGTGTAGGTGCACTATTACGCGGTAGGGATTGCAATTTTTCTCGCATTTTCGTTTTTTCACTCAAACTCAAGGGAGAAACTTTGCTTCTTATCTTTTTTTTTAAAGATTGACGAATCAAATGATATTTCTGTTCTAATTTCTGCCGCTTCTTCTCCCTCTGAATCAAACTTTTTTTTGCCATAATGTGTCGTTGCTATTATTACCAAGTATACGGTTCTAATCCTAGATGGAAAAATAAATAGAAAAAGAAATCTAAAAAGGCAGATCCTCCCTCTCTATCAAGAGTAATGAACTAGGTGCTGATACAGTACAAAAAAACAAACTAAATTAACCAAACTTGCCTGATGTTGAGGCAATCAAGAAAGCTGCATAAGTGAATATATAACCCACGGAAAAGTGAGCTAATCCAACCAATCTTGCTTGCACAATGGAAAGAGCCACGGGCTTATCTCTCCAGCGAATTAAATTAGCTAAAGGTGTGCGTTCATGAGCCCATGCTAAAGTCTCAATTAATTCCTGCCAATACCCCCGCCAGGAAATTAAGAACATAAATCCAGTAGCCCAAACAAGATGTCCAAATAAGAACATCCACGCCCATACCGATAAACTATTCATCCCAAAAGGATTATATCCATTGATAAGTTGTGAAGAGTTTAACCATAGGTAATCTCTTAACCATCCCATCAAATAAGTGGAGGATTCATTAAATTGTGAAACGTTGCCCTGCCATAATGTGATATGTTTCCAATGCCAATAAAAAGTAACCCACCCAATGGTATTTAACATCCAGAAAACTGCCAAATAAAATGCGTCCCAAGCAGAAATATCACAAGTACCGCCGCGCCCTGGGCCGTCACAAGGAAAACTATATCCAAAATCCTTTTTATCTGGCATTAATTTGGAACCGCGTGCATCTAAAGCGCCCTTTACTAAAATCAATGTAGTTGTATGCTAACCTAGAGCAATAGCATGATGAACCAAGAAATCCCCAGGTCCTATTGTTAAGAAAAGCGAATTACTATTCTCATTAACAGCATTCAACCATCCGGGCAACCATAGGCTTCGACCCGCATTGAAAGCGGGGCCATTCGTTGAAGATAAGAGTATATCGAACCCATATGTCGTCTTGCCATGAGCAGATTGTATCCATTGGGCAAATATAGGTTCGATCAAGATTTGCTTTTCTGGAGTACCAAAAGCAAGCATGACGTCGTTATGAACATAAAGGCCCAAGGTATGGAATCCTAGAAAGAGGCTAGCCCAACTTAAATGAGATATGATAGCTTCTTTATGGTCTAACATTCTTGCCAATACATTATCCTCATTCTGTTCCGGATTGTAATCCCTAATGAAAAAAATAGCTCCATGAGCAAAAGCCCCTGTCATGATGAACCCTGCAATATATTGGTGATGAGTATATAAAGCAGCTTGAGTAGTAAAGTCTTGTGCTATGAATGCATAAGGAGGTAAAGAGTACATATGTTGAGCTACTAAGGAAGTAATAACCCCTAAAGAAGCTAGAGCAAGACCTAACTGAAAATGAATCGAATTGTTGATTGTGTCATAAAGGCCCTTATGCCCACGCCCTAATCGACCCCCCGGAGGAGTATGCGCTTCTAAAAGATCTTTAATACTGTGCCCAATTCCGAAGTTAGTTCGATACATGTGACCGGCAATGAGAAAAATAAATGCAATAGCTAAATGATGGTGAGCCATATCGGTCAGCCACAAACTTTGTGTTTGTGGATGGAATCCCCCAAGAAGAGTTAGAATGGCAGTTCCCGCTCCTTGAGCGGTACCAAATAAATGATTACTCGAATCAGGGTTTTGGGCATAAAGATTCCATTGACCCGTCAAAAGGGGTCCCAACCCCTGGGGATAGGGTAATACATCTAAGAAATTATTCCATCGAACGTACTCCCCCCTGGATGCGGGAATAGCAACATGAACTAAATGTCCTGTCCAAGCCAAAGAACTTACCCCGAAAAGTCCTGACAAATGATGATTGAGACGAGATTCCGCGTTTTTGAACCACGAAAGGCTTGGTTTCCATTTGGGTTGTAGATGTAACCAACCCGCTATTAAGGACAGCGTAGAAAGAAATAATAGAAAAAGAGCTCCAGTATAAAGATCCTCATTGGTGCGTAATCCTATTGTATACCACCACTGATAAACTCCAGAATAAGCAATATTCACTGGACCAGCAGCACCTCCTCGAGTAAAGGCTTCCACAGCGGGTTGACCAAAATGAGGATCCCAAATCGCATGAGCAATAGGTCTTACGTGTAAAGGATCCTGTATCCATGATTCAAAATTTCCTTGCCAAGCTACATGAAACAGATTTCCGGACGTCCATAGAAAGATTATTGCTAATTGCCCAAAGTGAGAAGCAAAAATGTTCTGATAAAGACGTTCTTCAGTAATATCATCATGACTTTCGAAATCATGTGCGGTAGCAATACCAAACCAAATACGACGAGTAGTGGGGTCCTGAGCTAAGCCTTGGCTAAACCTGGGAAATCTTAATTCCATAATGCCTTTCAAATCCTCCTAGCCACTATCCTACTGCAATAATTCTCGCTAAGAAGAATGCCCATGTCGTGGCAATTCCACCCAGAAGGTAATGGGTTACTCCTACAGCGCGTCCTTGTATAATGCTCAAGGCTCTAGGCTGAGTAGCAGGAGCAACTTTTAATTTGTTATGAGCCCAAACGATAGATTCAATGAGTTCTTGCCAATAACCACGGCCGCTGAATAAAAACATTAAACTGAAGGCCCAGACAAAATGAGCACCTAAGAAAAAAAGACCATATGCAGATAATGAAGAACCATAAGACTGAATGACTTGCGATGCCTGTGCCCACAAGAAATCTCGAAGCCACCCATTAATCGTAATGGAACTCTGTGCAAAGTTTCCCCCTGTAATATGAGTTACCACCCCTTGATCACTTATAGTACCCCAAACATCCGACTGCATTTTCCAACTGAAATGGAAAATGACTACCGAAATTGCATTGTACATCCAGAATAAACCTAAGAAAACATGATCCCAGGCGGATACTTGACATGTTCCCCCTCGGCCAGGCCCATCGCAAGGAAAGCGAAAACCTAGATTTGCTTTATCGGGTATCAAACGGGAACTCCGAGCAAATAAAACACCTTTCAAAAGTATTAATACAGTCACATGTATGGTAAATGCATGAATGTGATGGACTAAAAAATCTGCGGTTCCTAATGGAATAGGTAACAAAGCCACTTTGCCACCTACTGCTACTAACTCGCCGCCTCCCCACGTTAAGCTAGTACTTGTTGTTGCACCAGGAGCTGTTACGCCAGGCGCAGTAGCATGGATATTTTGTACCCATTGAGCAAAGATAGGTTGTAATTGTATGGCAGTATCCGAAAACATATCTTGTGGACGGCCTAAAGCACTCATGGTATCATTATGAATGTACAAGCCAAAACTGTGAAAACCTAGAAATATACATACCCAGTTAAGGTGGGATATGATTGCATCGCGGTGTCTAAGGACGCGATCTAATAGATCGTTGTATCGAGTAGTTGGATCATAGTCTCTTACCATAAAAATTGCTGCATGTGCAGCAGCACCGACTATTAGAAATCCGCCAATCCACATGTGGTGTGTGAACAAGGAAAGTTGTGTACCATAGTCAGTAGCTAGGTATGGATAGGGAGGCATAGAATACATATGATGAGCTACAACAATGGTTGTAGAGCCTAGCATAGCTAGGTTAAGAGATAATTGAGCATGCCATGACGTTGTTAAGATTTCATAAAGACCCTTATGGCCTTGTCCTGTAAATGGGCCCTTGTGAGCCTCCAAAATATCTTTAAGTCCATGGCCAATACCCCAATTGGTCCTATACATATGACCTGCGATTAGGAAAAGAATAGCAATAGCTAAATGATGGTGCGCAATATCGGTCAGCCAGAGACCACCGGTTACTGGATCTAGTCCTCCGCGAAAAGTCAGAAATTCTGCGTATTTGGACCAATTTAAAGTGAAAAAAGGGGTTGCTCCTTCGGCAAAACTAGGATAAAGTTGAGCCAAAAGGTCCCGATTCAAGATAAATTCATGAGGAAGTGGTATCTCTTTAGGATCCACCCCAGCGTCAAGAAATTGGTTAATTGGTAAAGATACATGAATTTGGTGCCCCGCCCAAGAAAGAGACCCAAGTCCTAATAATCCCGCTAAGTGGTGATTCAACATGGATTCTACATCTTGGAACCAGGCCAATTTGGGAGCGGCTTTGTGATAATGGAACCAACCAGCAAAAAGCATTAACGCTGCAAAAATCAATGCACCAATTGCAGTACAATAGAGTTGTAATTCACTAGTTATTCCAGATGCTCGCCAAAGCTGAAAAAAACCAGAGGTTATTTGGATTCCTCGGAAACCCCCGCCTACATCACCATTCAATATTTCTTGCCCTACTATAGGCCAAACTACCTGAGCACTGGGTCCAATGTGAGTAGGATCACTTAGCCATGCTTCATAATTGGAAAAACGGGCGCCATGAAAGTACATGCCACTCAACCAAAGAAAGATAATGGAAAGTTGCCCGAAATGAGCACTAAAGACTTTTCGAGAAATCTCCTCCAAATCACCAGTATGACTATCGAAATCGTGAGCATCAGCATGTAGGTTCCAGATCCAAGTGGTAGTATCAGGGCCCTTAGCTAGTGTTCTTGAGAAATGGCCGGGTCTGGCCCATTCCTCAAAAGATGTTTTTACAGGATCCCTATCCACAACAATTTTTACTTCTGGTTCCGGCGAACGAATAATCATTAAGTCCTCCTCTTTCCGGACAAGACATACAAAGAGACCCGCCAACTGTCTTTTTAGTGAATCTTTGAAAGATATATATTTTGAAAGATAGATTTTGAAAGATAGATTTTGAAAGATAGATATTGTGATTAGTTCTTTTCTTTACTATCTACCATCCTTCTATTTTTTTTTTAGTTATTCACTGGAGCAATTATATATTGAAGTCAATCCGAGGCAAGTGTTCGGGTCTATTATGACATAAAGATTAGGTGCCTAACGGACATTGTTTATCTTGAAAAACAAATATTTCTCGACGTAAGAAAAAAATCTTTTTTATTTTTAATTTAAGAAACTAGTGTATTTTTTTTGAGGGCATAAGCTCCTATCTATATCTACTTTCCTTGAGCATAATATAGGGTTTTTTATTTGATTCTAAATTCCAAGATAACTCATTAGAATTATTAATAAGATGGTCCTAATATATTAGCAATATTTAGATTGCCCCCTCTTTTTATTCACTTTATTACTTCTATTCTAGACCCTATCCCTATGGTTTATTCTTATGAAATATCATATAAAATAGAAGGTATAAGAAATGGATATAATGAAATTCTTGATTCGATCTTACGACCTAATTTATTTGATTAATGGATCAACAACCAAACCACCCATTTTATGAAAAAGAAGGAGCATGGTCTTATTCAAATTCAAAGCGCTTCGTAATCTTCAACCAGTTCTGTGCTTCAATATAATTTCCCGGAGTAAGCGCTATAGCTTGTTTCCAATATTCAGCAGCTTGATCAAACCAAGCTTCCGCAATTTCCGAATCACCCTGTAGAATGGCCTGTTCTCCTCGGTCGGAATAGGAAGTTCCTTCCCTTAGAACCGTACTTGAGAGTTTCCTACCTCATACGGCTCAGAAATTGCTATCTGAATTTCCCCTATCTTAACTGAATTCGATTTATCAAAAATCGATCCAATTTGTTCTTGGGTTAAGCAGAAGAAATTAATTACCTAAGTTTCAAACCCTAATTTTTATCAATAATCAGTTTGATCTTTTTTCCCACCTTCAGAAGAATGAAGCATAGATAGATATAGAGCCTTCGTTCAAATTTTCTGAGAGGTAACTATCCCGGTTTCATATATGAAATCTCTATAGAATCCTTGAAAAAGACTTTTTTCCATAAGAAAGAAAAAAGAACTTACTATCTTTGGGATCTGATACTACACCGCTGCTTAATCCCTTAGTGGATCGGCTCTATTACATAAGCGGATTCCTAAATTTTGCCCCATATCATGGGATAAGTAAGCAGTTTTTTTTAGTTGTATCGACCCAGTCGCTCACTAATTGATCTTTACGGTGCTTTCTCTATCAATTTGAGAAACTTTATCCATAGAGTAGTAGTATAGGCCATACTTTCTTCGTTTTTTGATTCTCGTGAAGTGTCCTTCCTTCCTACAGCTGATAGGGAAAAATCGTTGTTTTTACGATCCCTATGTAGAAAGCCCTTTTTTTCTAGTATTTACTAGAAAATTTGATCCTCTCTTTTTTTTTTTTCTTTCTATAGTGGAGATAGTCGCACGTAATGACAGATCACGGCCATATTATTAAAAGCTTGCGGTAAGAAGGGGTTTCGTTCTAGTGCCCGGAAATAATATTCCAAAGCCTTTGTATGCTCTCCATTGCTTGTGTGTATAAGGCCTATGTTATAGAGTATATAACTTCGATCATAGGGATCGATTTCTAGTCGCGTAGCTTCATAATAATTTTGCAAAGCTTCCGCATAATTTCCTTCGGATTGAGCCAACATCCGTTACGGTCGTTCATTCTATTCAAAAAATCTCCGTTCCAAAACCGTACATGAGGTTTTCATCTCATACGGCTCCTCCCTTCTGTACATAATAGTACTAAGCGAAATAATCTATAGAATCAAAATAGAATTAGTCCCGTCTCATTATGAACCGAAAGGGGCTGGTATTTTTCCAAGAAATCTCTAGCCAACCTTCCCACAAGAGGTTTTTCTTAACACCAATGAATTCTATTAATGCTAGAGGAAAACGATAGCTCCAATAATTTCTTTGTTCTCAACGCCTCCTATTTAGAGGAATTAGCTACTTCAACGATCTTTGATGGTTATAGGGGTATCCAAAGTACAAACCTGATGGTTGTTTGTTATCCCAACCATTCTTCCCAGCCCTGATACCGATCAGGAAAGGGGTAATTTCTAACAAAGTTTTTCTCTTGTTGATTCCTATTTCTAGGTGTAGTGCTTTTCTCCCCTATGCTGCCTACGGATACTAATAGAGTAGGATTGGCCTGTAATCCATACCATACCATATCCTGTAGGTGTAACCTTTCGCTCAATACTCAAATCTACAATTGAAGTATCTGAAGCCGCATCAATCGAGGATACACGACGGAAGGAATTGTTAGTTCGCCTCACCTTCCCGAAGCGTGGGTTTGTTTGCTTTACAAATTTGGTTCTCTCTATGCCAACCCCCCTCTCTTTTTCGTAAGACTGAGGTATAGGTAGGGCTAAAAAAAAGCAAAAAAAAGAGTCAAATCGCACCATCTCTATAATAAGTAAATGCCTTTTTTTCTCCTGAGGTTGTCGGAATTATTCGCAATAAAATATTGGCTACAATTGAGGAGGTCTTATCAATGAAATTTCCATTTCCACGGGATCTAGGCATAATTCCCAACCCATTCTATATAGAATTGTTTTCATTCCTTCACAAAATAACATAAAAACAAACACATTCGATTCTTATAATTATAAATAGATTGATCCATATGCTCTACTCTAAATCCATATGCTTTAAATGGATAAGAGAGATATGGATTTTCCGCTCAGCTCAAATTGTATCCTTTTCCTTCTGCTTGGACACGAAGAGATATGAAATATTTGACTAAGACTGGATTTCATTCCACTTTCCTATTTCTGAACAACAACTTATGTTATCAACTATTTCGTGTTTTCAAAGTTATTAATTGTCTCATACCCTATTTTTGATTTCGATAGTATGGTGTAGCGTATCTTATGCAAACGGAATTCTAAGGTTTCTTTATTTTATTATGCAATAAGAAGAATTCTTCCATTTTCTTTTTCTTTAGTTGCGGGAAAACCCAAATTAAAACTTTTATTTTATAGCGAGCGCAATTTCTAGTAAAAAATCCTGTATCCTTCCACTTAGATCAAAAGGAATTTTTCCAATAGAACTATGGAACCCCCGAGTGGTTGCGGTTGTACCTGTACTGCAGGAATAAGAAAACTCGCTATTCACTCAGTTTATTTTCCATAATAAGTTATGTAGGAGAGATGGCCGAGCGGTTCAAGGCGTAGCATTGGAACTGCTATGTAGACTTTTGTTTACCGAGGGTTCGAATCCCTCTCTTTCCGTTTTTCTTAATTCATCAACGTTAAGGATCACAATGTATCAAATCAAATAACAATTTTTTCCAGCAATAATATAATATCTTATATTATCTTATTTTGATTTAATAGAAATTAGAAATTCTCTATAGCAAATTACTGTGGTATGTAAAATACACATAGAGGAAAAAAGAAAAAAGGATCCTAATCCTAGGGTTAATCAATTTTAGCTAGTTGATGGGAAAATACAAATTAATGGTAATGGTCTTAGGGCGATTTAGTTCGGGGAAAGGGGAAGGGGAAGAAAATTCTATGAACCTTTCCTTTTTTCGTTAAGTTCAAGTCTGACGAGAGTAATATTCTACAACTAACAACTCATTTATTTTGAGACCGACCCACTTCCTATCTAGGATTTTATTTACTAGTCCTTTATATTCCAACGTGTCAATCGCCAAATGCTTTGGCAATTTCCCCGGGTCCGATGAAGCAATATAATTTTGAACCAGACCTTTTGATCTTTGGTTATCTTTCGTAGTAATAATATCTCGGGGTTTGCAACGAAAACTTGGTATATTGACTATACGACCATTAACTAAAATATGTCTATGGTTGACTAATTGGCGGGCCCCAGGAATGGTTGAAGCCATACCCAATCGAAAAAGGATATTATCCAAACGCATTTCAAGTAATTGTAGTAAAACCTGGCCTGTTGACCTTTTTGCTTTTCCAGCGATATGTACATATCTAAGTAATTGTCGTTCTGTCAGACCATAATGAAAACGCAATTTCTGTTTTTCTTGAAGACGAATACGATATTGCTCCTTTTTCCCAGAATTGAATTTTTTTTTAAGATTACTTCCGGATTTAGGTGTTTTTCTAGTGAGTCCTGGTAAAGCTCCCAGACGGCGTATTTTTTTTAAACGAGGTCCTCGATAACGGGACATGAAGACTCCTTTTTTTATTTTATTGAAATTTCATTTTACACAATTAATTTCATTGTATTTACATTACAGAATACATCGAAATTAAAACTGAATTAAACTACAGGATAAACAGAGTAAAATCAACTAAAGTACCCCAAAAAATGGAATTTCATCAAAATCTTTTTTTTTTGTATATATATTATTTATTTTATTGTTTTGTATCTAGCAAAATTGTAAGGTAAAAAACATAAAAGATCCTGGATTCTCCATTTAATTCGGAAAAAAAGAGATTCTTGTTCGTAGAACATCGATAGAGAAAAAAAAGCCGACTATCGGATTTGAACCGATGACCCTCGCATTACAAATGCGATGCTCTAACCTCTGAGCTAAGTGGGCTTACATAACGGAAATAGTGTAACAAATAGAAATAGGTATAGTATAGGAAATCCGTAAAATCTCAGATATTAGTTATTAATCTTAGCTATTAACTAGTTCTAAATTTGAAGTTATACTTATAAAAATAAAAAAATACTAAAACTTCTTAAAGATAAAGTTAGCTTGATATGCTTAACTATAGGATATTAAAAAATAAAATTATAGAATTTATTGGTATTTTCATTCGATCATTATAGACTTTATTATTTGTTAATAATTTGAGGATTAATATTTCACTAAGGGGAACATAGAGTCAGAGTAAATAAAATTGCTAATTCTGATTAGAAAAAAAGAATAAATATCAAGCGTTATAGTATAATTTTGAATACTATAAAAAAGTAAGACGGGAGGTGGGGGAGATAAAAACTTTTGGATATATTGATTCGGATTGAATTGCAAATACATCAAGGATAGAATCAATTCAATTCTGAATTGCAATAAGCAAGCGAGGTCTCTCAAATAGAGTCGAACTGAACTGCTAGACTACGTTGAGTGATGAACTCAATGATTCAAAAAAAAAACTAAGAGATGGATGAAATTACACAAGGAATCCTGGTCTCAAAGAAGAGGGAAATGGGGATATGGCGAAATCGGTAGACGCTACGGACTTGATTGTATTGAGCCTTGGTATGGAAACCTGCTAAGTGGTAACTTCCAAATTCAGAGAAACCCTGGAATTAAAAAAGGGCAATCCTGAGCCAAATCCGTGTTTTGAGAAAACAAGGGGTTCTCGAACTAGAATACAAAGGAAAAGGATAGGTGCAGAGACTCAATGGAAGCTGTTCTAACGAATCGAGTTAATTACGTTGTGTTGTTAGTGGAATTCCTTCTAGTTCTAAATTAGAGAAAGAGGGGTTTTATACCTTATACATTTAATAAACACGTATAGATACTGACATAGCAAACGATTAATCACAGAACTCATATTATATTCTAATTATAATATAGGTTCTTTATCTTTTTTAAAAATGAAATTAGAAATGATAATGATTATGAAATAAAAAACTCATATCATAATTTTTTTTTTTCATTATTGTGAATCCACTCCAATCGAATATTGAATAATCAAATTCTTCAATTAAAATTCAAAGTTTTCGAGATCTTTAAAAAAGTGGATTAATCGGACGAGGACAAAGAGAGAGTCCCATTCTACATGTCAATACTGACAACAATGAAATTTCTAGTAAAAGGAAAATCCGTCGACTTTATAAGTTGTGAGGGTTCAAGTCCCTCTATCCCCAAATCCTCTTTTATTCCCTAACTATACTATATTATTATTATTTATCCTCTTTTTTTTTTTCTTTTTATCAATGCACTTTTTTTTCTTTTTATCAATGCAATGGGTTTAAGATTCATTAGCTTTCTCATTCTACTCTTTCACAAAGGAATGCGAAGAGAACTCAATGGATCTTATCCTATTCATTGAATAGATTTCTTTTTTATTAGAGTATCGGCAAGAAATCTTGGTTATTCACTCTATTTTTAAGTTTTATTTAAGTAAACCATGCACAATGCATAGGACTACCCCCCCCATTTTCAAATTTAAAATTTGAAATACTTTAATTAATTTTTAGTCCTTTTAATTGACATAGATACAAATACTCTACTAGGATGATGCACAAGAAAAGGTCAGGATAGCTCAGTTGGTAGAGCAGAGGACTGAAAATCCTCGTGTCACCAGTTCAAATCTGGTTCCTGGCAGAGAAAAAAAAAAAAAAGATCCACCGAATAGGTATTGATCCAAATACCTCGAGATGGATTGTGATACATATTCATTAATAATATTTATTCATCTAAGTGGATAAATCTATAATATAAATATAGAGGCACTTCTTTTTCTTTTTAAAGAAGTTTTAAAATATATCTTTTCTTTATGATAAAGAAGGGGGTGAGATTCCCCTTTATTTTTTTGCGTTTCTTAATTTTGTATTCCGCTATTCCGACGAATATTTTTTTAGTCTTGCTTATCTTTATCTTATCTTATTTTCCTAGTTGTGCTAAGTAATGTGCGCGGTACAAAGTTCCTGGTAGGAGAACTTCTTTGAGTCATCCTATTTTTCTGTTCATATGAAGGAAATTAATATGCGATTTTCAAAATAGGGGAATCCAAATGAAACCCTTTTTTTGCTCAGTCTATCTGGAATGCTTTTGTATAATTAGGAATTAATTATAAATAGGTATTCCGTTTCATCTAGGAAAAGAACCTAAAAATATTCCTTGACTTGAATAAAATCTGGAGTTGTGTTGTATAAGTGAGCATGAATTTCTTATCATTCAATGAGCATCTTGTATTTCATAAAAATTGGGGGTTATATAATCCTTACGTAAGGGCCAGCCTATCCAACTTTCAGGCATTAGGATACGTTTAAGGCGCGGATGATTATCATAAGAGATTCCCACCATATCATAAGATTCGCGTTCTTGAAAATCGGCACTTCTCCAAATCCAGAAGACAGACGGAATTCTAGGATTATCCTTTTGGGCAAAGACTTTTATGCAGACTTCTTCTGGATTATCTATACCATATTGTATTCTCGTAAGATGATACACGCTAGCTAAAGATCCACCGGGTGCTACATCATAAGCACATTGGGAGCGTAAATAATTGTAACCATATACATATAAAATGACAGCAATGGAATCCCAATCCCCTGCTTTTATTTGTAAAGTCTCTATTCCTCGGTGATCAAAGCCCAAAGATCTATGAACCACCTCATGTTTGACTAGCCAATTAGATAACCAACCCTGCTGCATTGTCTTCATCTCTCCCTCTTTGTATAAATATTTCACATTTCGGATGCAAGTTTGAAAGATTGCCCTGCTTTTTATTTTTCTACACAAAAGAGCCCCTCTCCTAATTCACTAATTTGTAGGAAGGTACTGAACTTTTGGATTTGAAAAAAGTTTCAGAAGATATATCTAATGTAGATGGTGATTGATAGAGCAATTCTTGCTCATAAGTTCCTGTATGAGTACTGCGCCTAACATAAAGCTTGTGACTGGTAGTAAAACATCTATTTTTATTTTGAGATAGAGTTTGATCCTCAACTATTTCTCGCGATATCTTCTTACGAAGTTTTGTTAGGGCATCTATAACTGCCTCCGGTTTAGGTGGGCAGCCCGGCAAGTAGACATCCACAGGAATTAACTTATCAACTCCCCGAACAGTACTATAGGAATCCGTACTGAACATTCCCCCTGTAATAGTACAGGCTCCCATAGCAATGACGTATTTTGGTTCAGGCATTTGCTCGTATAATCTCACTAAAGAGGGAGCCATTTTCATTGTTACCGTACCGGCTGTTAAAATTAGGTCTGCTTGCCTAGGACTTGATCTTGGTACCAATCCATAACGATCAAAGTCGAATCGTGAGCCTATTAATGAAGCAAATTCAATGAAACAACAACTGGTACCGTATAGAAGGGGCCATAAACTGGAGAGTCTTGACCAATTCGAAAGATCATTTGGTGTAGTTGAAATAACAGAATTGGAACTTGTTTGGTCAAGTAAGGGAAACTCAATCAAATTCATAACTGTCTCAATAGAATCTTTTCCTTCTTTTTTTTTGTCTAAATATTCAGTTAAGACCATTCCAAGGCTCCTTTTCGCCATGCATAAACTAAACCAACAACTAAGATAAGCACGAAAATCAAAGCTTCGATAAAAACGGATACACCCAATACGTCGAAACTCATTGCCCAAGGGTATAGAAAGACGGTTTCCACATCAAAAACAACAAAAACGAGCGCAAACATATAATAGCGTATTCGGAATTGTACCCAAGCCCCTCCCATGGGTTCTATACCCGATTCATAACTAGAAAGCTTCTCTGGTCCTTCACTAACCGGGGCTAAAAGTCCTGAAATCGAAAATGCCAAAATAGGAATAAGGCTTGCTATTATTAGAAATGTCCAAAAAATATCATATTCGTGAAGCAGAAACATAATGTACTCCCATTAATGTGGAATAGGCGGAACTTAAATTAGTCAATTCAATTCAGCATTGTCAATTTATCCAGAACTTCTCTCTTTTCCTCGGTGAAACAAGAATCTTTTTTGTTCAAACAAAAGCGCTTAGTTTAAGTTTAGCCTTTGTTTCCTCTGTGCTGCATCTTCTTTAAAGATTCATCCAATGGAATCCCAACTCCCTTTCTTTTGGATTTCCATTCTATTTAGATATGGTGTATGTAGATCTAATTCTTATATAAAGAAAACTTTCTCGTTTCACTTTGTCTCGCTTTCTCTAGAATCTCTAGAAAAAAGAATAGCTCTATCCTTTATTTAATATTTAATAATAAAATAATAAGAGACTATTAAATAAAAATGAGAATACTACTAAATTAGAACCTAATTAAGATAGTAGGACTAATCTATGCAGTATAATTAATGAGAAGTAATACTATAAAATAAAAATAAAGAACTCTATTTCAGAACTATGAGACAGAATATTCTGTTTTCTTATTTACTCTTTACTTTATTTTTTCTATTTAAAGTTGATCAATTTACATAATGTATCTATAAACAAAGTAATAAATATACTTAAAACAAAGTAGGAATTCGCAAAATGGATAAAATCATTGCAGTTATTATAGGGAAGTCTAGAGATATCCTATTTGAAGGAGGACGGGATTCAAATCAGGGAAAGGATCCTTTCTTCTATTGATTTGATAGAAATTCGTTTTTCTTTTCCTGTCTGTATGATTTTGATTTTCGATGAATGAGCCTTTGGTAATGCTTTTATCTCTATTCTATGTCGCAGGCGCCTATCCAGTCTATAAACAAATACTAATGAGAAAATGAAAACTATACTAAACTAAAGAAAACATAGGATAGAGATCCTAAAATCTAAAAAAGGGCATATTAGGGCTATACGGATTCGAACCGTAGACCTTCTCGGTAAAACAGATCAAACGGATTATTATCGAAATGATTTGAACTGTTTCAAAGACCCAACATGCATTTTTTTGCATTGGGCTCTTTCATAAACTGATTTAAAGATCAGTTAGTCCACCATAGTTTTTCTTTACGGAAAGATAATGAGATGGCTCCCTGTGCTCTGATTGATTTTTTGTATTATGATCTATCTAGGAGCAATACCAAAGTGTTTCAAAGGAGGATTACCTTGACTTAGGTCTGCCTCCGGTCTAAATTAAATCAACCTAAGTGAAATGGAGTCTCTATCGTTCCACTGCAAGAGTTAACTATGAGACTTCATACACCTTAAAGTTCATAGAACGAAAAGAAGTTTTTTGGAGGCCCTTATCCTCATTACGCCTAGCATTTAGTGGGCTGGATATTTACCTTATCAACTAGCAAATCCATAAGGGTTCTATTTGATTAGGCACCTGAATTGGCACCTGAATCGGACTGAACCGACTGTTTGTCAGGCTACTGTTCTCCTATTCTCTCGAATCTATGAAGTAAGACATTGATTTTGCAATAAGATCGATTATGTTCATTGCATAATAAGCTCCTTTGAAAAGCATTGGCGCACGTGTAAACGAGTTGCTCTACCGAACTGAGCTATAGCCCTTATCAGAGATATCTTAAC
>NW_028260175.1:0-26874 GCF_056163025.1 Triticum urartu | reverse complement strand
TAATCTTGATATTCCTCAGAACAATACATTCTTGTTACCACGAGATGTATTGGCCGCTACGGATCATTTGATTGGAATGAAATTTGGAACGGGTATACTTGACGATGACGATATGAATCACTTGAAAAATAAACGTATTCGTTCGGTTGCGGATCTGTTACAAGATCAATTCGGATTGGCTCTTGGTCGTTTACAACATGCAGTTCAAAAAACTATTCGTAGAGTATTCATACGTCAATCGAAACCGACTCCCCAAACTTTGGTAACTCCAACTTCAACTTCAATTTTATTAATAACTACTTATGAGACCTTTTTTGGCACATACCCGTTATCTCAAGTTTTTTGATCAAACGAATCCATTGACACAAACTGTTCATGGGCGAAAAGTGAGTTGTTTAGGTCCTGGAGGGTTGACGGGGAGAACCGCAAGTTTTCGGAGCCGAGATATTCATCCGAGTCACTATGGGCGTATTTGTCCAATTGACACGTCTGAAGGAATCAATGTTGGACTTACTGGATCCTTAACAATTCATGCGAGAATTGATCACTTGTGGGGATCCATAGAGAGTCCGTTTTATGAAATATCTGCTGAGAAAGCAAAAGAAAAAAAAGAGAGACAGGTGGTTTATCTATCACCAAATAGAGATGAATATTATATGATAGCAGCAGGAAATTCTTTGTCCTTGAATCAAGGTATTCAGGAAGAACAGGTTGTTCCGGCTAGATACCGTCAAGAATTCTTGACTATTGCATGGGAACAGATTCATGTTAGAAGTATTTTTCCTTTCCAATATTTTTCTATTGGGGGTTCTCTCATTCCTTTTATTGAGCACAATGATGCGAATCGGGCTTTAATGAGTTCTAATATGCAGCGCCAAGCAGTTCCGCTTTCTCGGTCCGAGAAATGCATTGTTGGAACTGGATTGGAACGCCAAACAGCTCTAGATTCGAGGGTTTCCATTATAGCCGAACGCGAGGGAAAGATCATTTCTACTGATAGTCATAAGATACTTTTATCAAGTAGTGGGAAGACTATAAGTATTCCTTTAGTTAACCACCGTCGCTCTAACAAAAATACTTGTATGCACCAAAAACCCCGGGTTCCACGGGGTAAATCCATTAAAAAAGGACAAATTTTAGCAGAAGGAGCTGCTACAATTGGGGGCGAACTTGCTTTAGGAAAAAACGTATTAGTAGCTTATATGCCATGGGAAGGTTACAATTTTGAAGACGCAGTACTAATTAGCGAACGTTTGGTATATGAAGATATTTATACCTCTTTTCACATCCGGAAATATGAAATTCAGACGGATACGACAAGCCAGGGCTCCGCTGAAAAAATCACTAAAGAAATACCACATCTAGAAGAACATTTACTCCGCAATTTGGACAGAAATGGAGTTGTTAGGTTGGGATCCTGGGTAGAAACTGGTGATATTTTAGTAGGTAAATTAACGCCTCAGATAGCGAGCGAATCATCTTATATCGCGGAAGCTGGATTATTACGGGCCATATTTGGCCTTGAGGTTTCCACTTCAAAAGAAACTTCTCTGAAATTACCTATAGGTGGAAGAGGGCGCGTTATCGATGTGAAATGGATCCAAAGGGACCCGCTCGACATAATGGTTCGTGTATATATTTTACAGAAACGTGAAATCAAAGTTGGGGATAAAGTAGCCGGAAGACATGGGAATAAAGGGATCATTTCCAAAATTTTGCCTAGGCAAGATATGCCCTATTTGCAAGATGGAACACCCGTTGATATGGTCTTCAATCCCTTAGGAGTACCCTCCCGAATGAATGTGGGACAAATATTTGAAAGCTCGCTCGGATTAGCGGGGGATCTGCTAAAGAAACATTATAGAATAGCACCCTTTGATGAGAGATATGAGCAAGAGGCTTCAAGAAAACTTGTGTTTTCAGAATTATATGAAGCCAGTAAAGAAACAAAAAATCCATGGGTATTTGAACCCGAGTACCCGGGAAAAAGCAGAATATTTGATGGAAGAACAGGCGACCCCTTTGAGCAACCTGTTCTAATAGGGAAGTCCTATATCTTAAAATTAATTCATCAAGTTGATGAGAAAATTCATGGGCGTTCTACTGGGCCCTACTCACTTGTTACACAACAACCGGTTAGAGGAAGAGCCAAGCAAGGGGGACAACGAGTAGGAGAAATGGAAGTTTGGGCTTTAGAAGGATTTGGTGTTGCTCATATTTTACAAGAGATACTTACTTATAAATCTGACCATCTTATAGCTCGCCAAGAAATACTTAATGCTACGATCTGGGGAAAAAGAATACCTAATCATGAGGATCCTCCAGAATCTTTTCGAGTGCTCGTTCGAGAACTACGATCTTTGGCTCTAGAACTGAATCATTTCCTTGTATCTGAAAAGAACTTCCAGGTTAATAGGGAGGAAGTTTGATCGGAATAAATATAAATTCTTTTCTTATTTCTATTTTATGATTGACCAATATAAACATCAACAACTTCAAATTGGACTCGTTTCCCCTCAACAAATAAAGGCTTGGGCTAACAAAAACCTACCTAATGGAGAAGTCGTTGGCGAAGTCACAAGGCCCTCTACTTTTCATTATAAAACCGATAAACCAGAAAAAGATGGATTGTTTTGCGAAAGAATCTTTGGACCCATAAAAAGCGGGATTTGCGCTTGTGGCAATTCTCGAGCGAGCGGAGCTGAAAACGAAGACGAAAGATTTTGCCAAAAATGCGGGGTCGAATTTGTGGATTCTCGGATACGAAGATATCAAATGGGATACATCAAACTCGCATGTCCCGTGACTCATGTGTGGTATTTGAAAGGTCTTCCTAGTTATATCGCGAATCTTTTAGATAAACCTCTTAAGAAGTTGGAGGGCCTAGTATACGGCGATTTCTCTTTTGCTAGGCCCAGCACTAAAAAACCCACTTTTTTACGATTACGAGGTTTATTCGAAGAGGAAATTGCATCCTGTAACCACAGCATTTCTCCCTTTTTTTCTACCCCAGGCTTTGCAACATTTCGAAATCGGGAAATTGCGACAGGAGCAGGTGCTATTAGAGAACAATTAGCAGATTTGGATTTGCGAATTATTATAGAGAATTCTTTGGTCGAATGGAAGGAATTAGAAGACGAGGGGTATAGTGGAGATGAGTGGGAAGATAGAAAAAGACGAATAAGAAAAGTTTTTTTGATTAGACGCATGCAATTGGCGAAACATTTTATTCAAACAAATGTAGAACCAGAATGGATGGTTTTGTGCTTATTACCGGTTCTTCCTCCCGAATTGAGACCTATTGTTTATAGGTCTGGAGATAAAGTAGTGACTTCAGACATTAATGAACTTTATAAGAGAGTTATCCGTCGGAACAACAATCTTGCCTATCTATTAAAAAGAAGTGAATTAGCGCCAGCAGATTTAGTAATGTGCCAGGAAAAATTGGTACAAGAAGCCGTGGATACACTTCTTGATAGTGGGTCCCGCGGGCAACCGACGAGGGATGGTCACAATAAAGTATACAAATCACTTTCAGATGTAATTGAAGGTAAAGAGGGAAGGTTTCGCGAGACTCTGCTTGGGAAACGGGTCGATTACTCGGGGCGTTCTGTCATTGTTGTGGGTCCTTCGCTTTCATTACATCAATGTGGATTACCTCTAGAGATAGCAATAAAGCTTTTTCAGCTATTTGTAATTCGCGATTTAATCACGAAACGCGCCACTTCTAATGTAAGGATTGCTAAAAGGAAAATTTGGGAAAAAGAACCCATTGTATGGGAAATACTTCAAGAAGTTATGCGGGGACATCCTGTACTGTTAAATAGAGCACCTACCCTGCATAGATTAGGCATACAGGCCTTTCAACCCACTTTAGTAGAGGGGCGTACTATTTCTTTACACCCATTAGTGTGTAAGGGTTTCAATGCGGACTTTGATGGAGATCAAATGGCTGTTCATCTACCTTTATCCTTGGAAGCTCAGGCAGAAGCCCGTTTACTTATGTTTTCTCATATGAATCTCTTATCTCCCGCTATTGGGGATCCTATTTGCGTACCAACCCAAGACATGCTTATCGGGCTTTATGTATTAACGATTGGAAAGCGTCGAGGTATTTGTGCAAATAGATATAATAGTTGCAGAAACTACCCAAATCTAAAAGTAAATTACAATAATAATAATAATTTTAAATATAGGAAAGATAAAGAACCCCATTTTTCTAGTTCTTATGATGCACTGGGAGCTTATAGACAAAAACTAATCAGTTTAGATAGTCCCTTGTGGCTACGATGGAACCTGGATCAACGCGTCATTGGGTCAAGAGAAGTTCCGATTGAAGTTCAATATGAATCTTTGGGGACTTATCATGAGATTTATGCCCACTATCTAATAATGGGAAATAGAAAAAAAGAAATTCGTTCGATATACATTCGAACCACTCTTGGTCATATTTCTTTTTATAGAGAAATAGAGGAAGCCATACAAGGATTTAGTCAGGCCTATTCATACACTACCTAAACAAGAAAGTTAGATTCGGCGATGCCCCTCCCCTTTCGGGGGGCATTCCGATTTCCCTAGTATCATCATTATTTGCCACGCGAATCCAGATTGAGATTGAGGCAATTAAGTTAATTAAATTTTCGAATCACTGACTCAGGCCCATTGTCGAATCCTACTCAGCAATTGTCGAATCCTACTCAGCCGAAAAGGGGGTACTTATGTATGGCGGAACGGGCCAATCTGGTCTTTCATAATAAAGAGATAGACGGAACTGGTATGAAACGACTTATTAGCAGATTAATAGATCATTTTGGAATGGGATATACATCCCATATACTGGATCAACTAAAGACTCTGGGCTTCCATCAAGCCACTACTACATCGATTTCGTTAGGAATCGAGGATCTTTTAACAATACCCTCTAAGGGATGGTTAGTCCAAGACGCGGAACAACAGAGTTTTCTTTTGGAGAAACACTATTATTATGGGGCTGTACACGCGGTAGAAAAATTACGCCAATCTGTTGAGATATGGTATGCGACAAGTGAATATTTGAAACAAGAAATGAATTCAAATTTTCGGATAACGGATCCTTCTAATCCAGTCTATCTAATGTCTTTTTCAGGAGCCAGAGGAAATGCATCTCAAGTACACCAATTAGTAGGTATGAGAGGATTAATGTCGGACCCTCAAGGACAAATGATTGATTTACCTATTCAAAGCAATTTACGCGAGGGACTTTCTTTGACAGAATATATAATTTCCTGCTATGGAGCCCGCAAAGGGGTTGTAGATACTGCTGTGCGAACAGCAGATGCTGGATATCTTACACGTAGACTTGTTGAAGTAGTTCAACATATTATTGTGCGTAGAAGAGATTGTGGTACTATCCGAGGTATTTCTGTAAGTCCTCAAAATGGGATGACGGAAAAACTTTTTGTCCAAACACTAATTGGTCGTGTATTAGCAGACGATATATATATCGGTTCACGATGCATTGCCGCGCGAAATCAAGATATTGGAATTGGATTAGTCAATCGATTCATAACTGCCTTTCGAGCACAACCATTTCGAGCACAACCAATATATATTAGAACCCCCTTTACTTGCCGAAGCACTTCTTGGATCTGTCAATTATGCTATGGCCGGAGTCCTACTCATAGTGATCTGGTCGAATTGGGAGAAGCCGTAGGTATTATTGCAGGTCAATCAATTGGGGAGCCAGGGACTCAACTAACATTAAGAACTTTTCATACTGGCGGAGTATTCACAGGGGGTACTGCCGACCTTGTACGATCCCCTTCGAATGGAAAAATAAAATTCAATGAGAATTTGGTTCACCCCACACGTACCCGTCATGGGCAGCCTGCTTTTCTATGTTATATAGACTTGCATGTAACTATTCAGAGTCAAGATATTCTATATAGTGTGAATATTCCCTCAAAAAGCTTGATTCTAGTGCAAAATGATCAATATGTAAAATCCGAACAAGTAATTGCGGAGATTCGTGCCGGAACGTCCACTTTACATTTTAAAGAAAGGGTACAAAAGCATATTTATTCTGAATCAGACGGCGAAATGCACTGGAGTACTGATGTTTACCATGCGCCCGAATATCAATATGGTAATCTTCGCCGATTACCAAAAACAAGCCATTTATGGATATTGTCAGTAAGTATGTGCAGATCCAGTATAGCGTCTTTTTCACTCCACAAGGATCAAGATCAAATGAATACTTATGGTAAAAAAGATAGGGAAATTCTTGATTATTCAACGTCGGATCGAATCATGTCCAATGGCCATTGGAATTTTATCTATCCTTCTATTTTTCAAGATAATTCAGATTTGTTGGCGAAAAAGCGAAGAAATAGGTTCGTCATTCCATTACAATATCATCAAGAACAAGAGAAAGAACTAATATCCTGTTTTGGGATTTCGATTGAAATCCCCCTTATGGGTGTTTTACGTAGAAATACTATTTTTGCTTATTTTGACGATCCCCGATACAGAAAAGATAAAAAGGGTTCAGGAATTGTTAAATTTAGATATAGGACCCTAGAAGAAGAATATAGGACTCGAGCGGAAGACTCAGAAGAGGAATATGAGACCCTAGAAGACGAATACAGGACCCGAGAGGACGAATATGAATATGAAACCCTAGAAGAATCTAAATATGGAATCCTAGAAGACGAATACGAATATGAAACCCTAGAAGACGAATATGGGAGCCCAGAAAACGAATATGGGAACCCAGAGAACGAATATAGGACTTTAGAGAAAGACTCAGAAGAGGAATATGGGAGCCCAGAGAGCAAATATAGGACCCAAGAGGACGAATATGGAACTCTAGAGGAAGACTCAGAAGACGAATATGGCAGCCCCGGGGAAAGCGCAGAGGAAAAATATGGTACTTTAGAGGAAGACTCAGAAGAAGATTCAGAGGACGAATACGAGAGCCCAGAGGAAGATTCCATCTTAAAAAAAGAGGGTTTGATTGAGCATCGAGGAACAAAAGAATTTAGTCTAAAATACCAAAAAGAAGTAGATCGGTTTTTTTTCATTCTTCAAGAACTTCATATCTTGCCGAGATCTTCATCCCTAAAGATACTTGACAATAGTATTATTGGAGTGAATACACAACTCACAAAAAATACAAGAAGTCGACTAGGCGGACTGGTCCGAGTGAAGAGAAAAAAAAGCCATACGGAACTCAAAATATTTTCCGGAGATATTCATTTTCCTGAAGAGGCGGATAAGATATTAGGTGGCTGTTTGATACCGCCAGAAAGACAAAAAAAAGATTCTAAGGAATCAAAAAAAAGGAAAAATTGGGTCTATGTTCAACGGAAAAAAATTCTCAAGAGCAAGGAAAAGTATTTTGTTTCCGTTCGCCCTACAGTGGCATATGAAATGGACGAAGGAAGAAATTTAGCAACACTTTTCCCGCAGGATCTCTTGCAAGAAGAAAATAATCTCCAAATTCGACTTGTCAATTTTATTTCTCATGAAAATAGCAAGTTAACTCAAAGAATTTATCACACAAATAGTCAATTTGTTAGAACTTGCTTAGTAGTGAATTGGGAACAAGAAGAAAAAGAAAAGGCTGGTGCTTCCCTTGTTGAGGTAAGAGCAAATGATCTTATTCGCGATTTCCTAAGAATTGAGTTAGTCAAGTCCACTATTTCGTATACACGAAAAAGGTATGGTAGGACAAGTGCAGGACCGATTCCCCATAATAGGTTAGATCGCGCCAATATCAATTCTTTTTATTCCAAGGCGAAGATTGAATCACTTAGCCAACATCCAGAAGCTATTGGCACTTTGTTGAATCGAAATAAAGAATACCACTCTTTGATGATTTTGTCGGCATCCAACTGTTCTCGAATTGGTTTATTCAAGAATTCAAAACATCCCAATGCGATAAAAGAATGGAATCCTAGAATTCCTATTCGAGAAATTTTTGGGCCCTTAGGCGCTATTGTAGCTAGTATATCGCATTTTTCTTCATCTTACTATTTACTAACGCATAATAAAATCCTGTTAAAAAAATATTTGTTCGTTGACAATTTAAAACAAACCTTCCAAGTACTTCAAGAACTTAAATACTCTTTAATAGATGAAAATAAAAGGATTTCTAATTTCGATAGTAACATAATGTTGGATCCATTCCTTTTGAATTGTCACTTTGTCCATCATGATTCTTGGGAAGAGACATTGGCAATAATTCACCTTGGACAATTTATTTGTGAAAATGTATGTCTATTTAAATCGCACATAAAAAAATCCGGTCAAATTTTCATTGTAAATATGAATTCCTTTGTTATAAGAGCAGCTAAACCTTATTTGGCCACTACAGGAGCAACTGTTAATGGTCATTATGGAGAAATCCTTTACAAGGGAGATAGGTTAGTTACGTTTATATATGAAAAATCGAGATCTAGTGACATAACGCAAGGTCTTCCAAAAGTGGAACAAATCTTTGAAGCGCGTTCAATTGATTCATTATCCCCGAATCTCGAAAGGAGAATTGAGGATTGGAATGAGCGTATACCAAGAATTCTTGGGGTCCCTTGGGGATTCTTGATTGGAGCTGAGCTAACCATAGCCCAAAGTCGTATCTCTTTGGTTAATAAAATCCAAAAGGTTTATCGATCCCAAGGGGTACAGATCCATAATAGACATATAGAGATTATTATACGCCAAGTAACATCAAAAGTGCGGGTTTCCGAAGATGGAATGTCTAATGTTTTTTCGCCTGGGGAATTAATCGGACTATTGCGAGCGGAACGAGCAGGACGAGCTTTGGATGAATCGATCTATTATCGGGCAATCTTATTGGGAATAACAAGGGCTTCCCTGAATACCCAAAGTTTCATATCTGAAGCAAGTTTTCAAGAAACTGCTCGAGTTTTAGCAAAAGCTGCCCTACGAGGTCGCATTGATTGGTTGAAAGGCTTGAAAGAAAACGTAGTTCTGGGGGGGATTATACCTGTTGGTACCGGATTCCAAAAATTTGTGCATCGTTCCCCACAAGACAAGAACCTTTATTTCGAAATAAAAAAAAAAAATCTATTCGCGTCGGAAATGAGAGATTTTTTGTTTCTCCATACAGAATTAGTTTCTTCAGATTCTGACGTAACAAACAATTTTTATGAGACATAAGAACCCCCATAAAAATATTTTTTACTTTACTAGACTTTTGAACTTAGAACACTAACAGGTCAAATTTTAGATTTTTAAGATTTTTATTTTAATAAGTAAAACAAGTCAGTTAATTCATTAAGGTGGTTATGTTTATACCATGTATCAATGGCCAACTCTTATCTTAGTACAAGGTTCTCTCGGAACAATTATTATTTATTTCAAGCTATTTCGGATCTTTCTTAATCTTCAAAAAGAACTAAATTCCGTAATGGAATGGTAGGATTAAAAAAAAGGAAGTGTGGAAAAAATGACAAGAAGATATTGGAACATTAATTTGAAAGAGATGATAGAAGCAGGAGTTCATTTTGGTCATGGTATTAAGAAATGGAATCCTAAAATGGCCCCTTACATTTCGGCAAAGCGTAAAGGTACTCATATTATAAATCTCGCTAGAACGGCTCGTTTTTTATCAGAAGCTTGTGATTTAGTTTTTGATGCAGCAAGTCAGGGAAAAAGTTTCTTAATTGTTGGTACCAAAAAAAGAGCAACAGATTTAGTAGCATCAGCTGCAATAAGGGCTCGTTGTCATTATGTTAATAAAAAGTGGTTCAGTGGTATGTTAACGAATTGGTCGATTACGAAAACTAGACTTTCTCAATTTAGAGACTTAAGAGCAGAAGAAAAAATGGGAAAATTCCACCATCTCCCAAAAAGAGATGTGGCAATCTTGAAGAGAAAATTATCTACTTTGCAAAGGTATCTCGGCGGGATCAAATATATGACGAGATTGCCAGACATTGTGATCGTCCTTGATCAGCAAAAAGAGTATATAGCTCTCTTCGGGAATGTGCCATTTTGGGGATTCCTACTATTTCTTTAGTCGATACAAATTGTGACCCGGATCTCGCGAATATATCGATTCCAGCCAACGATGACACTATGACTTCAATTCGATTGATTCTTAACAAATTAGTATTTTCAATTTGTGAGGGCCGTTCTCTCTATATAAGAAATCGTTGATTAAGAATATATAGTGAATTCTTGGGCAACTGCGTAAATTTATGGAATCACTTACTTTACTATATCTTTTTTTTTGCATAGAATTTTTTTTGCATAGAAAAAAGAAGGGGAATATTGATATATATTAGAGGGTATTGATATATATTATGATCTGATGTGCTTTCTTGGTATCCTAAATATAAGATTAATACTTCAAGTTGCTGAGTTGAGAAAGAGATGGTTGAATCAAAAGAATTCCTTTTTTGAAGTTCAATTTTTATCAGAGGACAATATGAATATTATACCTTGTTCCATTAAAACACTCAAGGGGTTATACGATATATCGGGTGTAGAAGTAGGCCAACACTTCTATTGGCAAATAGGAGGTTTCCAAATTCATGCCCAAGTACTCATCACTTCTTGGGTCGTAATTACTATCTTGCTAGGTTCAGTTGTCATAGCTGTTCGGAATCCACAAACCATCCCGACCGACGGTCAGAATTTTTTTGAATATGTCCTTGAGTTTATTCGAGACTTGAGCAAAACTCAGATTGGAGAAGAATATGGTCCCTGGGTTCCCTTTATTGGAACTATGTTCCTTTTTATTTTTGTTTCGAATTGGTCGGGTGCTCTTTTACCTTGGAAAATTATAGAGTTACCCCATGGGGAATTAGCAGCGCCCACGAATGATATAAATACTACTGTTGCTTTAGCTTTACTCACGTCAGCGGCATATTTTTATGCTGGTCTTAGCAAAAAAGGATTGAGCTATTTCGAGAAATATATTAAACCAACTCCAATCCTTTTACCAATTAACATCCTAGAAGATTTCACAAAACCATTATCGCTTAGCTTTCGACTTTTCGGGAATATATTGGCGGATGAATTAGTCGTTGTTGTTCTTGTTTCTTTAGTCCCCTTAGTAATCCCTATACCGGTCATGTTTCTTGGATTATTTACAAGCGGTATTCAAGCTCTTATTTTTGCAACATTAGCCGCAGCCTATATAGGTGAATCCATGGAGGGTCATCATTGAATTGACTCTTTTTGGAAATAGTATTTTTTTTTTTTGCAGCTTAGCTCAATTCATGCATGGTTCCAGATAATCTGCTTGGTTGCAAAAAAATAGTTAGAAATGCGTATGAATATATAGCCTAGAGTTGTAGGAGAGAGAATAGAATAGACTATATTATGGAATTTTCAAAGTATATATGCATTAAGGAGGGTGGAGTCAGGCTAGATCTATACTATAATATCCTTAATGTCTATAAGTGGAGTCCTCTTTTATGCAGGTTTCCACTTTAAGCAATGATTTTAGAATCCGATTCAATAGAAAATGAGAAAATATGCAAACAAAATAGAAGAAACAAATGTATATATATAGGATATTATATTATATATTCCTAGGTTAGATTCATTATCTAATCCGATATATGGATATGGAATTCCCTTCTATGTAGTTCGGACAATTCACATTATCATTTCAATTTGATTTCAATTTGTACTTTTTAGTTACTTTACTTCTCCCCAATAGAGCTTAGAAGTAAGAATTTATTGGTTGATTGTATCCTTAACCATTTCTTTTTTTTGACACGAGGAACTACTCACCATGAATCCACTAATTGCTGCTGCTTCTGTTATTGCTGCTGGATTGGCCGTAGGGCTTGCTTCTATTGGACCTGGAGTTGGTCAAGGTACTGCTGCAGGACAAGCTGTAGAAGGTATTGCGAGACAGCCAGAAGCAGAAGGTAAAATACGAGGTACTTTATTGCTTAGTCTAGCTTTTATGGAAGCTTTAACAATTTATGGACTAGTTGTGGCACTAGCGCTTTTATTTGCGAACCCTTTTGTTTAATCTTAAAAAAAAAATTCTTTCGATTTCGATTAGATACTTTTTTCTTTTTTTAGTAAATTGGTATTTGCTTCCACAATTCCAATTATATCAATACTTTATTTAATTTACTCCTATTTATTACTCCTGGAATTATCTATTTATCGGGACAGATAATACCCCATTCTAGGAAGGGCTGAGTTGAGTATTATTAATTTAGAAGATATGCTCACCTTCTTATTTCCCGTCCTTAGTTTAGGAAAGTGGAAAGTTTTTTCCTTTTATTTTAGGAATTTTGGGAACAGAACATTTCAACAAAGGAAGTCTTTCACCGGTCAAACAAGACGTAAGACTTAATCTAAAAGAAATTACTAGATTGAATCTATTTGCATTAAAAAAACCGATCAAAAAAGGGCGAGCGAAGTAAGTGATCGAAAAACTTTGTTCTTTGTTCGTCCTATCTATAAGAGGAGAGCATATGAAAAATGTAACCCATTCTTTCGTTTTTTTAGCTCACTGGCCATCCGCTGGCAGTTTCGGGCTTAATACCGATATTTTAGCAACAAATCTAATAAATCTAACTGTAGTGGTTGGTGTTTTGATTTTTTTTGGAAAGGGAGTGTGTGCGAGTTGTCTATTTCAAGAATAGATTGGATCTATCCGGCTGCACTTTATAATATTTTTTAGTATTTTTCGGATAAATAAGAAAAGGGTGCACGATCTCGACGAATTACTTCTGAATAAATTCAGAAATCATATGGAAGAACCATAGCATTTCGCGACTCATTGGTAAATCAACTTTGATTCTCTATAAACCAAGAATGTGAGACCATTAACACGGTTAAAGCTAAACTGCTTGAAGTCCAGGCAAAAAGAGGTACTCTTTCTACAACTATATTAGTATTAGTACCAATTTAAACGGGAAATAGCTAATGTAAAATTTATCTGATATAGAACACTCATATCGATAAAATGGTTTGAACTATTTACTAGAAAAAAAAGGGGGCACCCTGCCCTTTTTTAACCAATGCCGAATCGACGACCTATGTATAAAAAAGAGAAATTTTTTGGATTTGAAGAAAAAAAAAATAAAAAAGAATTCTATTAATTTTCATTTTCCATTTATTTAGTTAGTTTTTCTTAATGAAATTGAAATTATTAACTAGAGGGCAAATAAAAATAAAGAAACAACTTTGCTGACCATGATATATTTTTATCTAGGCGGAAGAGTCCTCTTAATATTTATCTAGTCTTATATAGGTTTCGGTATATTGAAATATAAACATAAAAAAGAAGATAGAGGATAGGCTCATTACTTAAAAAAAAGATATGGAAATAGCTATAGAAAAAAAAAAAGGAGCGTGAGAGCCAAATGAATCGAAAGATTCATGTTTGGTTCGGGAAGAGATCATAAAAGTTGTAAACTTACAAAATAATCTACTTTCATTAAAAGATTTATTAGATAATCGAAAACAGAGGATCTTGAGTACTATTCGAAATTCAGAAGAATTGCGTAGAGGGACCATTGAGCAACTCGAAAAAGCTCGGATTCGATTACAGAAAGTCGAACTAGAAGCGGATGAGTATCGAATGAATGGATACTCTGAGATAGAACGAGAAAAAGCAAATTTGATTAATGCTACTTCTATTAGTTTGGAACAATTGGAAAAGTCTAAAAACGAAACCCTTTATTTTGAAAAACAAAGGGCAATGAATCAGGTCCGACAGCGGGTTTTCCAACAGGCCGTACAAGGAGCTCTAGGAACTCTGAATAGTTGTTTGAATACCGAGTTACATTTCCGTACGATTCGTGCTAATATTGGCATTCTCGGGTCCCTGGAATGGAAGAAATAATTAAATTAATTAGGCCTTGAACTTCTACTTTCG
Organism: Triticum urartu; assembly: GCF_056163025.1. NCBI lineage: Eukaryota > Viridiplantae > Streptophyta > Magnoliopsida > Poales > Poaceae > Triticum > Triticum urartu. The sequence goes on along the minus strand of NW_028260175.1, from coordinate 13,013 downwards.
TTTAGAATTTAGGCATTATTTTTCCCCTTGCTTCCGAAAAAAGAGTCAAGAAACACTAATGGCAACCCTTCGAGTCGACGAAATTCATAAAATTCTCCGCGAACGTATTGAACAATATAATAGGAAAGTAGGGATTGAGAATATAGGTCGCGTAGTTCAAGTGGGGGATGGGATTGCTCGTATTATAGGTCTTGGTGAAATAATGTCAGGTGAATTAGTCGAATTTGCAGAAGGTACTAGGGGTATTGCTCTGAATTTGGAATCCAAAAATGTTGGGATTGTATTAATGGGCGATGGGTTGATGATACAAGAGGGAAGTTTTGTAAAAGCAACAGGAAGAATTGCTCAGATACCCGTGAGTGAGGCTTACTTGGGTCGTGTTGTAAATGCTCTGGCTAAACCTATTGATGGGAAAGGCGAAATTATAGCTTCCGAATCTCGCTTAATTGAATCTCCTGCTCCAAGTATAATTTCCAGGCGTTCCGTATACGAACCTCTTCAAACAGGGCTTATTGCTATCGATTCGATGATCCCTATAGGGCGCGGTCAGCGAGAGTTAATTATTGGGGACAGACAGACTGGCAAAACAGCAGTAGCCACAGATACAATTCTCAATCAAAAAGGGCAAGGTGTAATATGTGTTTATGTAGCTATCGGTCAAAGAGCATCCTCCGTAGCTCAAGTAGTAACTACTTTCCATGAGGAGGGGGCCATGGAATACACTATTGTAGTAGCTGAAATGGCGGATTCACCTGCTACATTACAATACCTCGCTCCTTATACGGGAGCAGCCCTGGCTGAGTATTTTATGTACCGCGAACGGCATACTTTAATAATTTATGATGATCTCTCCAAACAGGCACAAGCTTATCGCCAAATGTCCCTTCTATTAAGAAGACCTCCCGGACGTGAGGCTTATCCAGGGGATGTTTTTTATTTGCATTCACGCCTTTTAGAAAGAGCCGCTAAATTAAATTCTCTTTTAGGCGAAGGAAGTATGACCGCTTTACCAATAGTTGAGACTCAATCTGGAGACGTTTCCGCCTATATTCCTACTAATGTAATCTCCATTACAGATGGACAAATATTCTTATCTGCGGATCTATTCAATGCCGGAATTCGACCCGCTATTAATGTGGGTATTTCTGTTTCCAGAGTAGGATCCGCGGCTCAAATTAAAGCCATGAAACAAGTAGCTGGCAAATCAAAATTGGAACTAGCGCAATTCGCAGAGTTACAAGCCTTTGCACAATTCGCCTCTGCTCTCGATAAAACAAGTCAGAATCAATTGGCAAGGGGTCGACGATTAAGGGAATTGCTTAAACAATCCCAGGCAAATCCTCTCCCAGTGGAAGAGCAGATAGCTACTATTTATACCGGAACAAGAGGATATCTTGATTCGTTAGAAATTGAACAGGTAAATAAATTTCTGGATGAGTTACGTAAACATCTAAAAGATACTAAACCTCAATTCCAAGAAATTATATCTTCTAGCAAGACATTCACCGAGCAAGCGGAAATCCTTTTGAAGGAAGCTATTCAGGAACAGCTGGAACGGTTTTCTCTTCAGTAACAAATAAATTTTGCATGTCTACTCTTGTTAGTAGAATAGGAATCGTTGAGAAAGCTTTTTCATTTGAATCATGCAAAAAAGTTTTCTTTGTTTTTAGTTTAGTATAGTTATTTAAAGAATAGATAGAAATAAGATTGCGTCCAATAGGATTTGAACCTATACCAAAGGTTTAGAAGACCTCTGTCCTATCCATTAGACAATGGACGCTTTTCTTTCATATTTTATTCTTTCTTTTATTTTTTTGCTTCTTCCGAGAAAAAACTGTTAGACCAAAACTCTTTTAGGAAATCAAAAAATCCAGATACAAATGCATGATGTATATATTATATCATGCATATATCATAAAGAAGGAGTATGGAGGCGGTAGTGGGAATCGAACCCGCAACCCCAAGGTTATGAGCCTTATGAGCTACCAAACTGCTCTATACTCTTAAACTAAAGAGGGGTAACTAGTGGATAAAAGAGGGTTGGATACGCCCCTCTACCAATATCTATACAAATAGAATAGTCCATTTATACAGAATGGTAAAGAGGGCTCCTCTATGATTATCAATTCCAGAAATCCATACAAATACGAAAGGGTATTTTATCCTTACCAACTGGATCTTGTTGCACCCGGTAACAAACATTCATAAACCATTTCTCGAAGTACGTGTCCGGATAGCCCAAAATGTCGATAGTTAGCTCTAGGTCTTCCGGTCAAAAAACAACGTCGATGAAGGCGTGTAGGTGCACTATTACGCGGTAGGGATTGCAATTTTTCTCGCATTTTCGTTTTTTCACTCAAACTCAAGGGAGAAACTTTGCTTCTTATCTTTTTTTTTAAAGATTGACGAATCAAATGATATTTCTGTTCTAATTTCTGCCGCTTCTTCTCCCTCTGAATCAAACTTTTTTTTGCCATAATGTGTCGTTGCTATTATTACCAAGTATACGGTTCTAATCCTAGATGGAAAAATAAATAGAAAAAGAAATCTAAAAAGGCAGATCCTCCCTCTCTATCAAGAGTAATGAACTAGGTGCTGATACAGTACAAAAAAACAAACTAAATTAACCAAACTTGCCTGATGTTGAGGCAATCAAGAAAGCTGCATAAGTGAATATATAACCCACGGAAAAGTGAGCTAATCCAACCAATCTTGCTTGCACAATGGAAAGAGCCACGGGCTTATCTCTCCAGCGAATTAAATTAGCTAAAGGTGTGCGTTCATGAGCCCATGCTAAAGTCTCAATTAATTCCTGCCAATACCCCCGCCAGGAAATTAAGAACATAAATCCAGTAGCCCAAACAAGATGTCCAAATAAGAACATCCACGCCCATACCGATAAACTATTCATCCCAAAAGGATTATATCCATTGATAAGTTGTGAAGAGTTTAACCATAGGTAATCTCTTAACCATCCCATCAAATAAGTGGAGGATTCATTAAATTGTGAAACGTTGCCCTGCCATAATGTGATATGTTTCCAATGCCAATAAAAAGTAACCCACCCAATGGTATTTAACATCCAGAAAACTGCCAAATAAAATGCGTCCCAAGCAGAAATATCACAAGTACCGCCGCGCCCTGGGCCGTCACAAGGAAAACTATATCCAAAATCCTTTTTATCTGGCATTAATTTGGAACCGCGTGCATCTAAAGCGCCCTTTACTAAAATCAATGTAGTTGTATGCAAACCTAGAGCAATAGCATGATGAACCAAGAAATCCCCAGGTCCTATTGTTAAGAAAAGCGAATTACTATTCTCATTAACAGCATTCAACCATCCGGGCAACCATAGGCTTCGACCCGCATTGAAAGCGGGGCCATTCGTTGAAGATAAGAGTATATCGAACCCATATGTCGTCTTGCCATGAGCAGATTGTATCCATTGGGCAAATATAGGTTCGATCAAGATTTGCTTTTCTGGAGTACCAAAAGCAAGCATGACGTCGTTATGAACATAAAGGCCCAAGGTATGGAATCCTAGAAAGAGGCTAGCCCAACTTAAATGAGATATGATAGCTTCTTTATGGTCTAACATTCTTGCCAATACATTATCCTCATTCTGTTCCGGATTGTAATCCCTAATGAAAAAAATAGCTCCATGAGCAAAAGCCCCTGTCATGATGAACCCTGCAATATATTGGTGATGAGTATATAAAGCAGCTTGAGTAGTAAAGTCTTGTGCTATGAATGCATAAGGAGGTAAAGAGTACATATGTTGAGCTACTAAGGAAGTAATAACCCCTAAAGAAGCTAGAGCAAGACCTAACTGAAAATGAATCGAATTGTTGATTGTGTCATAAAGGCCCTTATGCCCACGCCCTAATCGACCCCCCGGAGGAGTATGCGCTTCTAAAAGATCTTTAATACTGTGCCCAATTCCGAAGTTAGTTCGATACATGTGACCGGCAATGAGAAAAATAAATGCAATAGCTAAATGATGGTGAGCCATATCGGTCAGCCACAAACTTTGTGTTTGTGGATGGAATCCCCCAAGAAGAGTTAGAATGGCAGTTCCCGCTCCTTGAGCGGTACCAAATAAATGATTACTCGAATCAGGGTTTTGGGCATAAAGATTCCATTGACCCGTCAAAAGGGGTCCCAACCCCTGGGGATAGGGTAATACATCTAAGAAATTATTCCATCGAACGTACTCCCCCCTGGATGCGGGAATAGCAACATGAACTAAATGTCCTGTCCAAGCCAAAGAACTTACCCCGAAAAGTCCTGACAAATGATGATTGAGACGAGATTCCGCGTTTTTGAACCACGAAAGGCTTGGTTTCCATTTGGGTTGTAGATGTAACCAACCCGCTATTAAGGACAGCGTAGAAAGAAATAATAGAAAAAGAGCTCCAGTATAAAGATCCTCATTGGTGCGTAATCCTATTGTATACCACCACTGATAAACTCCAGAATAAGCAATATTCACTGGACCAGCAGCACCTCCTCGAGTAAAGGCTTCCACAGCGGGTTGACCAAAATGAGGATCCCAAATCGCATGAGCAATAGGTCTTACGTGTAAAGGATCCTGTATCCATGATTCAAAATTTCCTTGCCAAGCTACATGAAACAGATTTCCGGACGTCCATAGAAAGATTATTGCTAATTGCCCAAAGTGAGAAGCAAAAATGTTCTGATAAAGACGTTCTTCAGTAATATCATCATGACTTTCGAAATCATGTGCGGTAGCAATACCAAACCAAATACGACGAGTAGTGGGGTCCTGAGCTAAGCCTTGGCTAAACCTGGGAAATCTTAATTCCATAATGCCTTTCAAATCCTCCTAGCCACTATCCTACTGCAATAATTCTCGCTAAGAAGAATGCCCATGTCGTGGCAATTCCACCCAGAAGGTAATGGGTTACTCCTACAGCGCGTCCTTGTATAATGCTCAAGGCTCTAGGCTGAGTAGCAGGAGCAACTTTTAATTTGTTATGAGCCCAAACGATAGATTCAATGAGTTCTTGCCAATAACCACGGCCGCTGAATAAAAACATTAAACTGAAGGCCCAGACAAAATGAGCACCTAAGAAAAAAAGACCATATGCAGATAATGAAGAACCATAAGACTGAATGACTTGCGATGCCTGTGCCCACAAGAAATCTCGAAGCCACCCATTAATCGTAATGGAACTCTGTGCAAAGTTTCCCCCTGTAATATGAGTTACCACCCCTTGATCACTTATAGTACCCCAAACATCCGACTGCATTTTCCAACTGAAATGGAAAATGACTACCGAAATTGCATTGTACATCCAGAATAAACCTAAGAAAACATGATCCCAGGCGGATACTTGACATGTTCCCCCTCGGCCAGGCCCATCGCAAGGAAAGCGAAAACCTAGATTTGCTTTATCGGGTATCAAACGGGAACTCCGAGCAAATAAAACACCTTTCAAAAGTATTAATACAGTCACATGTATGGTAAATGCATGAATGTGATGGACTAAAAAATCTGCGGTTCCTAATGGAATAGGTAACAAAGCCACTTTGCCACCTACTGCTACTAACTCGCCGCCTCCCCACGTTAAGCTAGTACTTGTTGTTGCACCAGGAGCTGTTACGCCAGGCGCAGTAGCATGGATATTTTGTACCCATTGAGCAAAGATAGGTTGTAATTGTATGGCAGTATCCGAAAACATATCTTGTGGACGGCCTAAAGCACTCATGGTATCATTATGAATGTACAAGCCAAAACTGTGAAAACCTAGAAATATACATACCCAGTTAAGGTGGGATATGATTGCATCGCGGTGTCTAAGGACGCGATCTAATAGATCGTTGTATCGAGTAGTTGGATCATAGTCTCTTACCATAAAAATTGCTGCATGTGCAGCAGCACCGACTATTAGAAATCCGCCAATCCACATGTGGTGTGTGAACAAGGAAAGTTGTGTACCATAGTCAGTAGCTAGGTATGGATAGGGAGGCATAGAATACATATGATGAGCTACAACAATGGTTGTAGAGCCTAGCATAGCTAGGTTAAGAGATAATTGAGCATGCCATGACGTTGTTAAGATTTCATAAAGACCCTTATGGCCTTGTCCTGTAAATGGGCCCTTGTGAGCCTCCAAAATATCTTTAAGTCCATGGCCAATACCCCAATTGGTCCTATACATATGACCTGCGATTAGGAAAAGAATAGCAATAGCTAAATGATGGTGCGCAATATCGGTCAGCCAGAGACCACCGGTTACTGGATCTAGTCCTCCGCGAAAAGTCAGAAATTCTGCGTATTTGGACCAATTTAAAGTGAAAAAAGGGGTTGCTCCTTCGGCAAAACTAGGATAAAGTTGAGCCAAAAGGTCCCGATTCAAGATAAATTCATGAGGAAGTGGTATCTCTTTAGGATCCACCCCAGCGTCAAGAAATTGGTTAATTGGTAAAGATACATGAATTTGGTGCCCCGCCCAAGAAAGAGACCCAAGTCCTAATAATCCCGCTAAGTGGTGATTCAACATGGATTCTACATCTTGGAACCAGGCCAATTTGGGAGCGGCTTTGTGATAATGGAACCAACCAGCAAAAAGCATTAACGCTGCAAAAATCAATGCACCAATTGCAGTACAATAGAGTTGTAATTCACTAGTTATTCCAGATGCTCGCCAAAGCTGAAAAAAACCAGAGGTTATTTGGATTCCTCGGAAACCCCCGCCTACATCACCATTCAATATTTCTTGCCCTACTATAGGCCAAACTACCTGAGCACTGGGTCCAATGTGAGTAGGATCACTTAGCCATGCTTCATAATTGGAAAAACGGGCGCCATGAAAGTACATGCCACTCAACCAAAGAAAGATAATGGAAAGTTGCCCGAAATGAGCACTAAAGACTTTTCGAGAAATCTCCTCCAAATCACCAGTATGACTATCGAAATCGTGAGCATCAGCATGTAGGTTCCAGATCCAAGTGGTAGTATCAGGGCCCTTAGCTAGTGTTCTTGAGAAATGGCCGGGTCTGGCCCATTCCTCAAAAGATGTTTTTACAGGATCCCTATCCACAACAATTTTTACTTCTGGTTCCGGCGAACGAATAATCATTAAGTCCTCCTCTTTCCGGACAAGACATACAAAGAGACCCGCCAACTGTCTTTTTAGTGAATCTTTGAAAGATATATATTTTGAAAGATAGATTTTGAAAGATAGATTTTGAAAGATAGATATTGTGATTAGTTCTTTTCTTTACTATCTACCATCCTTCTATTTTTTTTTTAGTTATTCACTGGAGCAATTATATATTGAAGTCAATCCGAGGCAAGTGTTCGGGTCTATTATGACATAAAGATTAGGTGCCTAACGGACATTGTTTATCTTGAAAAACAAATATTTCTCGACGTAAGAAAAAAATCTTTTTTATTTTTAATTTAAGAAACTAGTGTATTTTTTTTGAGGGCATAAGCTCCTATCTATATCTACTTTCCTTGAGCATAATATAGGGTTTTTTATTTGATTCTAAATTCCAAGATAACTCATTAGAATTATTAATAAGATGGTCCTAATATATTAGCAATATTTAGATTGCCCCCTCTTTTTATTCACTTTATTACTTCTATTCTAGACCCTATCCCTATGGTTTATTCTTATGAAATATCATATAAAATAGAAGGTATAAGAAATGGATATAATGAAATTCTTGATTCGATCTTACGACCTAATTTATTTGATTAATGGATCAACAACCAAACCACCCATTTTATGAAAAAGAAGGAGCATGGTCTTATTCAAATTCAAAGCGCTTCGTAATCTTCAACCAGTTCTGTGCTTCAATATAATTTCCCGGAGTAAGCGCTATAGCTTGTTTCCAATATTCAGCAGCTTGATCAAACCAAGCTTCCGCAATTTCCGAATCACCCTGTAGAATGGCCTGTTCTCCTCGGTCGGAATAGGAAGTTCCTTCCCTTAGAACCGTACTTGAGAGTTTCCTACCTCATACGGCTCAGAAATTGCTATCTGAATTTCCCCTATCTTAACTGAATTCGATTTATCAAAAATCGATCCAATTTGTTCTTGGGTTAAGCAGAAGAAATTAATTACCTAAGTTTCAAACCCTAATTTTTATCAATAATCAGTTTGATCTTTTTTCCCACCTTCAGAAGAATGAAGCATAGATAGATATAGAGCCTTCGTTCAAATTTTCTGAGAGGTAACTATCCCGGTTTCATATATGAAATCTCTATAGAATCCTTGAAAAAGACTTTTTTCCATAAGAAAGAAAAAAGAACTTACTATCTTTGGGATCTGATACTACACCGCTGCTTAATCCCTTAGTGGATCGGCTCTATTACATAAGCGGATTCCTAAATTTTGCCCCATATCATGGGATAAGTAAGCAGTTTTTTTTAGTTGTATCGACCCAGTCGCTCACTAATTGATCTTTACGGTGCTTTCTCTATCAATTTGAGAAACTTTATCCATAGAGTAGTAGTATAGGCCATACTTTCTTCGTTTTTTGATTCTCGTGAAGTGTCCTTCCTTCCTACAGCTGATAGGGAAAAATCGTTGTTTTTACGATCCCTATGTAGAAAGCCCTTTTTTTCTAGTATTTACTAGAAAATTTGATCCTCTCTTTTTTTTTTTTCTTTCTATAGTGGAGATAGTCGCACGTAATGACAGATCACGGCCATATTATTAAAAGCTTGCGGTAAGAAGGGGTTTCGTTCTAGTGCCCGGAAATAATATTCCAAAGCCTTTGTATGCTCTCCATTGCTTGTGTGTATAAGGCCTATGTTATAGAGTATATAACTTCGATCATAGGGATCGATTTCTAGTCGCGTAGCTTCATAATAATTTTGCAAAGCTTCCGCATAATTTCCTTCGGATTGAGCCAACATCCGTTACGGTCGTTCATTCTATTCAAAAAATCTCCGTTCCAAAACCGTACATGAGGTTTTCATCTCATACGGCTCCTCCCTTCTGTACATAATAGTACTAAGCGAAATAATCTATAGAATCAAAATAGAATTAGTCCCGTCTCATTATGAACCGAAAGGGGCTGGTATTTTTCCAAGAAATCTCTAGCCAACCTTCCCACAAGAGGTTTTTCTTAACACCAATGAATTCTATTAATGCTAGAGGAAAACGATAGCTCCAATAATTTCTTTGTTCTCAACGCCTCCTATTTAGAGGAATTAGCTACTTCAACGATCTTTGATGGTTATAGGGGTATCCAAAGTACAAACCTGATGGTTGTTTGTTATCCCAACCATTCTTCCCAGCCCTGATACCGATCAGGAAAGGGGTAATTTCTAACAAAGTTTTTCTCTTGTTGATTCCTATTTCTAGGTGTAGTGCTTTTCTCCCCTATGCTGCCTACGGATACTAATAGAGTAGGATTGGCCTGTAATCCATACCATACCATATCCTGTAGGTGTAACCTTTCGCTCAATACTCAAATCTACAATTGAAGTATCTGAAGCCGCATCAATCGAGGATACACGACGGAAGGAATTGTTAGTTCGCCTCACCTTCCCGAAGCGTGGGTTTGTTTGCTTTACAAATTTGGTTCTCTCTATGCCAACCCCCCTCTCTTTTTCGTAAGACTGAGGTATAGGTAGGGCTAAAAAAAAGCAAAAAAAAGAGTCAAATCGCACCATCTCTATAATAAGTAAATGCCTTTTTTTCTCCTGAGGTTGTCGGAATTATTCGCAATAAAATATTGGCTACAATTGAGGAGGTCTTATCAATGAAATTTCCATTTCCACGGGATCTAGGCATAATTCCCAACCCATTCTATATAGAATTGTTTTCATTCCTTCACAAAATAACATAAAAACAAACACATTCGATTCTTATAATTATAAATAGATTGATCCATATGCTCTACTCTAAATCCATATGCTTTAAATGGATAAGAGAGATATGGATTTTCCGCTCAGCTCAAATTGTATCCTTTTCCTTCTGCTTGGACACGAAGAGATATGAAATATTTGACTAAGACTGGATTTCATTCCACTTTCCTATTTCTGAACAACAACTTATGTTATCAACTATTTCGTGTTTTCAAAGTTATTAATTGTCTCATACCCTATTTTTGATTTCGATAGTATGGTGTAGCGTATCTTATGCAAACGGAATTCTAAGGTTTCTTTATTTTATTATGCAATAAGAAGAATTCTTCCATTTTCTTTTTCTTTAGTTGCGGGAAAACCCAAATTAAAACTTTTATTTTATAGCGAGCGCAATTTCTAGTAAAAAATCCTGTATCCTTCCACTTAGATCAAAAGGAATTTTTCCAATAGAACTATGGAACCCCCGAGTGGTTGCGGTTGTACCTGTACTGCAGGAATAAGAAAACTCGCTATTCACTCAGTTTATTTTCCATAATAAGTTATGTAGGAGAGATGGCCGAGCGGTTCAAGGCGTAGCATTGGAACTGCTATGTAGACTTTTGTTTACCGAGGGTTCGAATCCCTCTCTTTCCGTTTTTCTTAATTCATCAACGTTAAGGATCACAATGTATCAAATCAAATAACAATTTTTTCCAGCAATAATATAATATCTTATATTATCTTATTTTGATTTAATAGAAATTAGAAATTCTCTATAGCAAATTACTGTGGTATGTAAAATACACATAGAGGAAAAAAGAAAAAAGGATCCTAATCCTAGGGTTAATCAATTTTAGCTAGTTGATGGGAAAATACAAATTAATGGTAATGGTCTTAGGGCGATTTAGTTCGGGGAAAGGGGAAGGGGAAGAAAATTCTATGAACCTTTCCTTTTTTCGTTAAGTTCAAGTCTGACGAGAGTAATATTCTACAACTAACAACTCATTTATTTTGAGACCGACCCACTTCCTATCTAGGATTTTATTTACTAGTCCTTTATATTCCAACGTGTCAATCGCCAAATGCTTTGGCAATTTCCCCGGGTCCGATGAAGCAATATAATTTTGAACCAGACCTTTTGATCTTTGGTTATCTTTCGTAGTAATAATATCTCGGGGTTTGCAACGAAAACTTGGTATATTGACTATACGACCATTAACTAAAATATGTCTATGGTTGACTAATTGGCGGGCCCCAGGAATGGTTGAAGCCATACCCAATCGAAAAAGGATATTATCCAAACGCATTTCAAGTAATTGTAGTAAAACCTGGCCTGTTGACCTTTTTGCTTTTCCAGCGATATGTACATATCTAAGTAATTGTCGTTCTGTCAGACCATAATGAAAACGCAATTTCTGTTTTTCTTGAAGACGAATACGATATTGCTCCTTTTTCCCAGAATTGAATTTTTTTTTAAGATTACTTCCGGATTTAGGTGTTTTTCTAGTGAGTCCTGGTAAAGCTCCCAGACGGCGTATTTTTTTTAAACGAGGTCCTCGATAACGGACATGAAGACTCCTTTTTTTATTTTATTGAAATTTCATTTTACACAATTAATTTCATTGTATTTACATTACAGAATACATCGAAATTAAAACTGAATTAAACTACAGGATAAACAGAGTAAAATCAACTAAAGTACCCCAAAAAATGGAATTTCATCAAAATCTTTTTTTTTTGTATATATATTATTTATTTTATTGTTTTGTATCTAGCAAAATTGTAAGGTAAAAAACATAAAAGATCCTGGATTCTCCATTTAATTCGGAAAAAAAGAGATTCTTGTTCGTAGAACATCGATAGAGAAAAAAAAGCCGACTATCGGATTTGAACCGATGACCCTCGCATTACAAATGCGATGCTCTAACCTCTGAGCTAAGTGGGCTTACATAACGGAAATAGTGTAACAAATAGAAATAGGTATAGTATAGGAAATCCGTAAAATCTCAGATATTAGTTATTAATCTTAGCTATTAACTAGTTCTAAATTTGAAGTTATACTTATAAAAATAAAAAAATACTAAAACTTCTTAAAGATAAAGTTAGCTTGATATGCTTAACTATAGGATATTAAAAAATAAAATTATAGAATTTATTGGTATTTTCATTCGATCATTATAGACTTTATTATTTGTTAATAATTTGAGGATTAATATTTCACTAAGGGGAACATAGAGTCAGAGTAAATAAAATTGCTAATTCTGATTAGAAAAAAAGAATAAATATCAAGCGTTATAGTATAATTTTGAATACTATAAAAAAGTAAGACGGGAGGTGGGGGAGATAAAAACTTTTGGATATATTGATTCGGATTGAATTGCAAATACATCAAGGATAGAATCAATTCAATTCTGAATTGCAATAAGCAAGCGAGGTCTCTCAAATAGAGTCGAACTGAACTGCTAGACTACGTTGAGTGATGAACTCAATGATTCAAAAAAAAAACTAAGAGATGGATGAAATTACACAAGGAATCCTGGTCTCAAAGAAGAGGGAAATGGGGATATGGCGAAATCGGTAGACGCTACGGACTTGATTGTATTGAGCCTTGGTATGGAAACCTGCTAAGTGGTAACTTCCAAATTCAGAGAAACCCTGGAATTAAAAAAGGGCAATCCTGAGCCAAATCCGTGTTTTGAGAAAACAAGGGGTTCTCGAACTAGAATACAAAGGAAAAGGATAGGTGCAGAGACTCAATGGAAGCTGTTCTAACGAATCGAGTTAATTACGTTGTGTTGTTAGTGGAATTCCTTCTAGTTCTAAATTAGAGAAAGAGGGGTTTTATACCTTATACATTTAATAAACACGTATAGATACTGACATAGCAAACGATTAATCACAGAACTCATATTATATTCTAATTATAATATAGGTTCTTTATCTTTTTTAAAAATGAAATTAGAAATGATAATGATTATGAAATAAAAAACTCATATCATAATTTTTTTTTTTCATTATTGTGAATCCACTCCAATCGAATATTGAATAATCAAATTCTTCAATTAAAATTCAAAGTTTTCGAGATCTTTAAAAAAGTGGATTAATCGGACGAGGACAAAGAGAGAGTCCCATTCTACATGTCAATACTGACAACAATGAAATTTCTAGTAAAAGGAAAATC
>NW_028260174.1:0-26916 GCF_056163025.1 Triticum urartu | reverse complement strand
AAAGGTTCATAGAATTTTCTTCCCCTTCCCCTTTCCCCGAACTAAATCGCCCTAAGACCATTACCATTAATTTGTATTTTCCCATCAACTAGCTAAAATTGATTAACCCTAGGATTAGGATCCTTTTTTCTTTTTTCCTCTATGTGTATTTTACATACCACAGTAATTTGCTATAGAGAATTTCTAATTTCTATTAAATCAAAATAAGATAATATAAGATATTATATTATTGCTGGAAAAAATTGTTATTTGATTTGATACATTGTGATCCTTAACGTTGATGAATTAAGAAAAACGGAAAGAGAGGGATTCGAACCCTCGGTAAACAAAAGTCTACATAGCAGTTCCAATGCTACGCCTTGAACCGCTCGGCCATCTCTCCTACATAACTTATTATGGAAAATAAACTGAGTGAATAGCGAGTTTTCTTATTCCTGCAGTACAGGTACAACCGCAACCACTCGGGGGTTCCATAGTTCTATTGGAAAAATTCCTTTTGATCTAAGTGGAAGGATACAGGATTTTTTACTAGAAATTGCGCTCGCTATAAAATAAAAGTTTTAATTTGGGTTTTCCCGCAACTAAAGAAAAAGAAAATGGAAGAATTCTTCTTATTGCATAATAAAATAAAGAAACCTTAGAATTCCGTTTGCATAAGATACGCTACACCATACTATCGAAATCAAAAATAGGGTATGAGACAATTAATAACTTTGAAAACACGAAATAGTTGATAACATAAGTTGTTGTTCAGAAATAGGAAAGTGGAATGAAATCCAGTCTTAGTCAAATATTTCATATCTCTTCGTGTCCAAGCAGAAGGAAAAGGATACAATTTGAGCTGAGCGGAAAATCCATATCTCTCTTATCCATTTAAAGCATATGGATTTAGAGTAGAGCATATGGATCAATCTATTTATAATTATAAGAATCGAATGTGTTTGTTTTTATGTTATTTTGTGAAGGAATGAAAACAATTCTATATAGAATGGGTTGGGAATTATGCCTAGATCCCGTGGAAATGGAAATTTCATTGATAAGACCTCCTCAATTGTAGCCAATATTTTATTGCGAATAATTCCGACAACCTCAGGAGAAAAAAAGGCATTTACTTATTATAGAGATGGTGCGATTTGACTCTTTTTTTTGCTTTTTTTTAGCCCTACCTATACCTCAGTCTTACGAAAAAGAGAGGGGGGTTGGCATAGAGAGAACCAAATTTGTAAAGCAAACAAACCCACGCTTCGGGAAGGTGAGGCGAACTAACAATTCCTTCCGTCGTGTATCCTCGATTGATGCGGCTTCAGATACTTCAATTGTAGATTTGAGTATTGAGCGAAAGGTTACACCTACAGGATATGGTATGGTATGGATTACAGGCCAATCCTACTCTATTAGTATCCGTAGGCAGCATAGGGGAGAAAAGCACTACACCTAGAAATAGGAATCAACAAGAGAAAAACTTTGTTAGAAATTACCCCTTTCCTGATCGGTATCAGGGCTGGGAAGAATGGTTGGGATAACAAACAACCATCAGGTTTGTACTTTGGATACCCCTATAACCATCAAAGATCGTTGAAGTAGCTAATTCCTCTAAATAGGAGGCGTTGAGAACAAAGAAATTATTGGAGCTATCGTTTTCCTCTAGCATTAATAGAATTCATTGGTGTTAAGAAAAACCTCTTGTGGGAAGGTTGGCTAGAGATTTCTTGGAAAAATACCAGCCCCTTTCGGTTCATAATGAGACGGGACTAATTCTATTTTGATTCTATAGATTATTTCGCTTAGTACTATTATGTACAGAAGGGAGGAGCCGTATGAGATGAAAACCTCATGTACGGTTTTGGAACGGAGATTTTTTGAATAGAATGAACGACCGTAACGGATGTTGGCTCAATCCGAAGGAAATTATGCGGAAGCTTTGCAAAATTATTATGAAGCTACGCGACTAGAAATCGATCCCTATGATCGAAGTTATATACTCTATAACATAGGCCTTATACACACAAGCAATGGAGAGCATACAAAGGCTTTGGAATATTATTTCCGGGCACTAGAACGAAACCCCTTCTTACCGCAAGCTTTTAATAATATGGCCGTGATCTGTCATTACGTGCGACTATCTCCACTATAGAAAGAAAAAAAAAAAAGAGAGGATCAAATTTTCTAGTAAATACTAGAAAAAAAGGGCTTTCTACATAGGGATCGTAAAAACAACGATTTTTCCCTATCAGCTGTAGGAAGGAAGGACACTTCACGAGAATCAAAAAACGAAGAAAGTATGGCCTATACTACTACTCTATGGATAAAGTTTCTCAAATTGATAGAGAAAGCACCGTAAAGATCAATTAGTGAGCGACTGGGTCGATACAACTAAAAAAAAACTGCTTACTTATCCCATGATATGGGGCAAAATTTAGGAATCCGCTTATGTAATAGAGCCGATCCACTAAGGGATTAAGCAGCGGTGTAGTATCAGATCCCAAAGATAGTAAGTTCTTTTTTCTTTCTTATGGAAAAAAGTCTTTTTCAAGGATTCTATAGAGATTTCATATATGAAACCGGGATAGTTACCTCTCAGAAAATTTGAACGAAGGCTCTATATCTATCTATGCTTCATTCTTCTGAAGGTGGGAAAAAAGATCAAACTGATTATTGATAAAAATTAGGGTTTGAAACTTAGGTAATTAATTTCTTCTGCTTAACCCAAGAACAAATTGGATCGATTTTTGATAAATCGAATTCAGTTAAGATAGGGGAAATTCAGATAGCAATTTCTGAGCCGTATGAGGTAGGAAACTCTCAAGTACGGTTCTAAGGGAAGGAACTTCCTATTCCGACCGAGGAGAACAGGCCATTCTACAGGGTGATTCGGAAATTGCGGAAGCTTGGTTTGATCAAGCTGCTGAATATTGGAAACAAGCTATAGCGCTTACTCCGGGAAATTATATTGAAGCACAGAACTGGTTGAAGATTACGAAGCGCTTTGAATTTGAATAAGACCATGCTCCTTCTTTTTCATAAAATGGGTGGTTTGGTTGTTGATCCATTAATCAAATAAATTAGGTCGTAAGATCGAATCAAGAATTTCATTATATCCATTTCTTATACCTTCTATTTTATATGATATTTCATAAGAATAAACCATAGGGATAGGGTCTAGAATAGAAGTAATAAAGTGAATAAAAAGAGGGGGCAATCTAAATATTGCTAATATATTAGGACCATCTTATTAATAATTCTAATGAGTTATCTTGGAATTTAGAATCAAATAAAAAACCCTATATTATGCTCAAGGAAAGTAGATATAGATAGGAGCTTATGCCCTCAAAAAAAATACACTAGTTTCTTAAATTAAAAATAAAAAAGATTTTTTTCTTACGTCGAGAAATATTTGTTTTTCAAGATAAACAATGTCCGTTAGGCACCTAATCTTTATGTCATAATAGACCCGAACACTTGCCTCGGATTGACTTCAATATATAATTGCTCCAGTGAATAACTAAAAAAAAAATAGAAGGATGGTAGATAGTAAAGAAAAGAACTAATCACAATATCTATCTTTCAAAATCTATCTTTCAAAATCTATCTTTCAAAATATATATCTTTCAAAGATTCACTAAAAAGACAGTTGGCGGGTCTCTTTGTATGTCTTGTCCGGAAAGAGGAGGACTTAATGATTATTCGTTCGCCGGAACCAGAAGTAAAAATTGTTGTGGATAGGGATCCTGTAAAAACATCTTTTGAGGAATGGGCCAGACCCGGCCATTTCTCAAGAACACTAGCTAAGGGCCCTGATACTACCACTTGGATCTGGAACCTACATGCTGATGCTCACGATTTCGATAGTCATACTGGTGATTTGGAGGAGATTTCTCGAAAAGTCTTTAGTGCTCATTTCGGGCAACTTTCCATTATCTTTCTTTGGTTGAGTGGCATGTACTTTCATGGCGCCCGTTTTTCCAATTATGAAGCATGGCTAAGTGATCCTACTCACATTGGACCCAGTGCTCAGGTAGTTTGGCCTATAGTAGGGCAAGAAATATTGAATGGTGATGTAGGCGGGGGTTTCCGAGGAATCCAAATAACCTCTGGTTTTTTTCAGCTTTGGCGAGCATCTGGAATAACTAGTGAATTACAACTCTATTGTACTGCAATTGGTGCATTGATTTTTGCAGCGTTAATGCTTTTTGCTGGTTGGTTCCATTATCACAAAGCCGCTCCCAAATTGGCCTGGTTCCAAGATGTAGAATCCATGTTGAATCACCACTTAGCGGGATTATTAGGACTTGGGTCTCTTTCTTGGGCGGGGCACCAAATTCATGTATCTTTACCAATTAACCAATTTCTTGACGCTGGGGTGGATCCTAAAGAGATACCACTTCCTCATGAATTTATCTTGAATCGGGACCTTTTGGCTCAACTTTATCCTAGTTTTGCCGAAGGAGCAACCCCTTTTTTCACTTTAAATTGGTCCAAATACGCAGAATTTCTGACTTTTCGCGGAGGACTAGATCCAGTAACCGGTGGTCTCTGGCTGACCGATATTGCGCACCATCATTTAGCTATTGCTATTCTTTTCCTAATCGCAGGTCATATGTATAGGACCAATTGGGGTATTGGCCATGGACTTAAAGATATTTTGGAGGCTCACAAGGGCCCATTTACAGGACAAGGCCATAAGGGTCTTTATGAAATCTTAACAACGTCATGGCATGCTCAATTATCTCTTAACCTAGCTATGCTAGGCTCTACAACCATTGTTGTAGCTCATCATATGTATTCTATGCCTCCCTATCCATACCTAGCTACTGACTATGGTACACAACTTTCCTTGTTCACACACCACATGTGGATTGGCGGATTTCTAATAGTCGGTGCTGCTGCACATGCAGCAATTTTTATGGTAAGAGACTATGATCCAACTACTCGATACAACGATCTATTAGATCGCGTCCTTAGACACCGCGATGCAATCATATCCCACCTTAACTGGGTATGTATATTTCTAGGTTTTCACAGTTTTGGCTTGTACATTCATAATGATACCATGAGTGCTTTAGGCCGTCCACAAGATATGTTTTCGGATACTGCCATACAATTACAACCTATCTTTGCTCAATGGGTACAAAATATCCATGCTACTGCGCCTGGCGTAACAGCTCCTGGTGCAACAACAAGTACTAGCTTAACGTGGGGAGGCGGCGAGTTAGTAGCAGTAGGTGGCAAAGTGGCTTTGTTACCTATTCCATTAGGAACCGCAGATTTTTTAGTCCATCACATTCATGCATTTACCATACATGTGACTGTATTAATACTTTTGAAAGGTGTTTTATTTGCTCGGAGTTCCCGTTTGATACCCGATAAAGCAAATCTAGGTTTTCGCTTTCCTTGCGATGGGCCTGGCCGAGGGGGAACATGTCAAGTATCCGCCTGGGATCATGTTTTCTTAGGTTTATTCTGGATGTACAATGCAATTTCGGTAGTCATTTTCCATTTCAGTTGGAAAATGCAGTCGGATGTTTGGGGTACTATAAGTGATCAAGGGGTGGTAACTCATATTACAGGGGGAAACTTTGCACAGAGTTCCATTACGATTAATGGGTGGCTTCGAGATTTCTTGTGGGCACAGGCATCGCAAGTCATTCAGTCTTATGGTTCTTCATTATCTGCATATGGTCTTTTTTTCTTAGGTGCTCATTTTGTCTGGGCCTTCAGTTTAATGTTTTTATTCAGCGGCCGTGGTTATTGGCAAGAACTCATTGAATCTATCGTTTGGGCTCATAACAAATTAAAAGTTGCTCCTGCTACTCAGCCTAGAGCCTTGAGCATTATACAAGGACGCGCTGTAGGAGTAACCCATTACCTTCTGGGTGGAATTGCCACGACATGGGCATTCTTCTTAGCGAGAATTATTGCAGTAGGATAGTGGCTAGGAGGATTTGAAAGGCATTATGGAATTAAGATTTCCCAGGTTTAGCCAAGGCTTAGCTCAGGACCCCACTACTCGTCGTATTTGGTTTGGTATTGCTACCGCACATGATTTCGAAAGTCATGATGATATTACTGAAGAACGTCTTTATCAGAACATTTTTGCTTCTCACTTTGGGCAATTAGCAATAATCTTTCTATGGACGTCCGGAAATCTGTTTCATGTAGCTTGGCAAGGAAATTTTGAATCATGGATACAGGATCCTTTACACGTAAGACCTATTGCTCATGCGATTTGGGATCCTCATTTTGGTCAACCCGCTGTGGAAGCCTTTACTCGAGGAGGTGCTGCTGGTCCAGTGAATATTGCTTATTCTGGAGTTTATCAGTGGTGGTATACAATAGGATTACGCACCAATGAGGATCTTTATACTGGAGCTCTTTTTCTATTATTTCTTTCTACGCTGTCCTTAATAGCGGGTTGGTTACATCTACAACCCAAATGGAAACCAAGCCTTTCGTGGTTCAAAAACGCGGAATCTCGTCTCAATCATCATTTGTCAGGACTTTTCGGGGTAAGTTCTTTGGCTTGGACAGGACATTTAGTTCATGTTGCTATTCCCGCATCCAGGGGGGAGTACGTTCGATGGAATAATTTCTTAGATGTATTACCCTATCCCCAGGGGTTGGGACCCCTTTTGACGGGTCAATGGAATCTTTATGCCCAAAACCCTGATTCGAGTAATCATTTATTTGGTACCGCTCAAGGAGCGGGAACTGCCATTCTAACTCTTCTTGGGGGATTCCATCCACAAACACAAAGTTTGTGGCTGACCGATATGGCTCACCATCATTTAGCTATTGCATTTATTTTTCTCATTGCCGGTCACATGTATCGAACTAACTTCGGAATTGGGCACAGTATTAAAGATCTTTTAGAAGCGCATACTCCTCCGGGGGGTCGATTAGGGCGTGGGCATAAGGGCCTTTATGACACAATCAACAATTCGATTCATTTTCAGTTAGGTCTTGCTCTAGCTTCTTTAGGGGTTATTACTTCCTTAGTAGCTCAACATATGTACTCTTTACCTCCTTATGCATTCATAGCACAAGACTTTACTACTCAAGCTGCTTTATATACTCATCACCAATATATTGCAGGGTTCATCATGACAGGGGCTTTTGCTCATGGAGCTATTTTTTTCATTAGGGATTACAATCCGGAACAGAATGAGGATAATGTATTGGCAAGAATGTTAGACCATAAAGAAGCTATCATATCTCATTTAAGTTGGGCTAGCCTCTTTCTAGGATTCCATACCTTGGGCCTTTATGTTCATAACGACGTCATGCTTGCTTTTGGTACTCCAGAAAAGCAAATCTTGATCGAACCTATATTTGCCCAATGGATACAATCTGCTCATGGCAAGACGACATATGGGTTCGATATACTCTTATCTTCAACGAATGGCCCCGCTTTCAATGCGGGTCGAAGCCTATGGTTGCCCGGATGGTTGAATGCTGTTAATGAGAATAGTAATTCGCTTTTCTTAACAATAGGACCTGGGGATTTCTTGGTTCATCATGCTATTGCTCTAGGTTTGCATACAACTACATTGATTTTAGTAAAGGGCGCTTTAGATGCACGCGGTTCCAAATTAATGCCAGATAAAAAGGATTTTGGATATAGTTTTCCTTGTGACGGCCCAGGGCGCGGCGGTACTTGTGATATTTCTGCTTGGGACGCATTTTATTTGGCAGTTTTCTGGATGTTAAATACCATTGGGTGGGTTACTTTTTATTGGCATTGGAAACATATCACATTATGGCAGGGCAACGTTTCACAATTTAATGAATCCTCCACTTATTTGATGGGATGGTTAAGAGATTACCTATGGTTAAACTCTTCACAACTTATCAATGGATATAATCCTTTTGGGATGAATAGTTTATCGGTATGGGCGTGGATGTTCTTATTTGGACATCTTGTTTGGGCTACTGGATTTATGTTCTTAATTTCCTGGCGGGGGTATTGGCAGGAATTAATTGAGACTTTAGCATGGGCTCATGAACGCACACCTTTAGCTAATTTAATTCGCTGGAGAGATAAGCCCGTGGCTCTTTCCATTGTGCAAGCAAGATTGGTTGGATTAGCTCACTTTTCCGTGGGTTATATATTCACTTATGCAGCTTTCTTGATTGCCTCAACATCAGGCAAGTTTGGTTAATTTAGTTTGTTTTTTTGTACTGTATCAGCACCTAGTTCATTACTCTTGATAGAGAGGGAGGATCTGCCTTTTTAGATTTCTTTTTCTATTTATTTTTCCATCTAGGATTAGAACCGTATACTTGGTAATAATAGCAACGACACATTATGGCAAAAAAAAGTTTGATTCAGAGGGAGAAGAAGCGGCAGAAATTAGAACAGAAATATCATTTGATTCGTCAATCTTTAAAAAAAAAGATAAGAAGCAAAGTTTCTCCCTTGAGTTTGAGTGAAAAAACGAAAATGCGAGAAAAATTGCAATCCCTACCGCGTAATAGTGCACCTACACGCCTTCATCGACGTTGTTTTTTGACCGGAAGACCTAGAGCTAACTATCGACATTTTGGGCTATCCGGACACGTACTTCGAGAAATGGTTTATGAATGTTTGTTACCGGGTGCAACAAGATCCAGTTGGTAAGGATAAAATACCCTTTCGTATTTGTATGGATTTCTGGAATTGATAATCATAGAGGAGCCCTCTTTACCATTCTGTATAAATGGACTATTCTATTTGTATAGATATTGGTAGAGGGGCGTATCCAACCCTCTTTTATCCACTAGTTACCCCTCTTTAGTTTAAGAGTATAGAGCAGTTTGGTAGCTCATAAGGCTCATAACCTTGGGGTTGCGGGTTCGATTCCCACTACCGCCTCCATACTCCTTCTTTATGATATATGCATGATATAATATATACATCATGCATTTGTATCTGGATTTTTTGATTTCCTAAAAGAGTTTTGGTCTAACAGTTTTTTCTCGGAAGAAGCAAAAAAATAAAAGAAAGAATAAAATATGAAAGAAAAGCGTCCATTGTCTAATGGATAGGACAGAGGTCTTCTAAACCTTTGGTATAGGTTCAAATCCTATTGGACGCAATCTTATTTCTATCTATTCTTTAAATAACTATACTAAACTAAAAACAAAGAAAACTTTTTTGCATGATTCAAATGAAAAAGCTTTCTCAACGATTCCTATTCTACTAACAAGAGTAGACATGCAAAATTTATTTGTTACTGAAGAGAAAACCGTTCCAGCTGTTCCTGAATAGCTTCCTTCAAAAGGATTTCCGCTTGCTCGGTGAATGTCTTGCTAGAAGATATAATTTCTTGGAATTGAGGTTTAGTATCTTTTAGATGTTTACGTAACTCATCCAGAAATTTATTTACCTGTTCAATTTCTAACGAATCAAGATATCCTCTTGTTCCGGTATAAATAGTAGCTATCTGCTCTTCCACTGGGAGAGGATTTGCCTGGGATTGTTTAAGCAATTCCCTTAATCGTCGACCCCTTGCCAATTGATTCTGACTTGTTTTATCGAGAGCAGAGGCGAATTGTGCAAAGGCTTGTAACTCTGCGAATTGCGCTAGTTCCAATTTTGATTTGCCAGCTACTTGTTTCATGGCTTTAATTTGAGCCGCGGATCCTACTCTGGAAACAGAAATACCCACATTAATAGCGGGTCGAATTCCGGCATTGAATAGATCCGCAGATAAGAATATTTGTCCATCTGTAATGGAGATTACATTAGTAGGAATATAGGCGGAAACGTCTCCAGATTGAGTCTCAACTATTGGTAAAGCGGTCATACTTCCTTCGCCTAAAAGAGAATTTAATTTAGCGGCTCTTTCTAAAAGGCGTGAATGCAAATAAAAAACATCCCCTGGATAAGCCTCACGTCCGGGAGGTCTTCTTAATAGAAGGGACATTTGGCGATAAGCTTGTGCCTGTTTGGAGAGATCATCATAAATTATTAAAGTATGCCGTTCGCGGTACATAAAATACTCAGCCAGGGCTGCTCCCGTATAAGGAGCGAGGTATTGTAATGTAGCAGGTGAATCCGCCATTTCAGCTACTACAATAGTGTATTCCATGGCCCCCTCCTCATGGAAAGTAGTTACTACTTGAGCTACGGAGGATGCTCTTTGACCGATAGCTACATAAACACATATTACACCTTGCCCTTTTTGATTGAGAATTGTATCTGTGGCTACTGCTGTTTTGCCAGTCTGTCTGTCCCCAATAATTAACTCTCGCTGACCGCGCCCTATAGGGATCATCGAATCGATAGCAATAAGCCCTGTTTGAAGAGGTTCGTATACGGAACGCCTGGAAATTATACTTGGAGCAGGAGATTCAATTAAGCGAGATTCGGAAGCTATAATTTCGCCTTTCCCATCAATAGGTTTAGCCAGAGCATTTACAACACGACCCAAGTAAGCCTCACTCACGGGTATCTGAGCAATTCTTCCTGTTGCTTTTACAAAACTTCCCTCTTGTATCATCAACCCATCGCCCATTAATACAATCCCAACATTTTTGGATTCCAAATTCAGAGCAATACCCCTAGTACCTTCTGCAAATTCGACTAATTCACCTGACATTATTTCACCAAGACCTATAATACGAGCAATCCCATCCCCCACTTGAACTACGCGACCTATATTCTCAATCCCTACTTTCCTATTATATTGTTCAATACGTTCGCGGAGAATTTTATGAATTTCGTCGACTCGAAGGGTTGCCATTAGTGTTTCTTGACTCTTTTTTCGGAAGCAAGGGGAAAAATAATGCCTAAATTCTAAACGAAAGTAGAAGTTCAAGGCCTAATTAATTTAATTATTTCTTCCATTCCAGGGACCCGAGAATGCCAATATTAGCACGAATCGTACGGAAATGTAACTCGGTATTCAAACAACTATTCAGAGTTCCTAGAGCTCCTTGTACGGCCTGTTGGAAAACCCGCTGTCGGACCTGATTCATTGCCCTTTGTTTTTCAAAATAAAGGGTTTCGTTTTTAGACTTTTCCAATTGTTCCAAACTAATAGAAGTAGCATTAATCAAATTTGCTTTTTCTCGTTCTATCTCAGAGTATCCATTCATTCGATACTCATCCGCTTCTAGTTCGACTTTCTGTAATCGAATCCGAGCTTTTTCGAGTTGCTCAATGGTCCCTCTACGCAATTCTTCTGAATTTCGAATAGTACTCAAGATCCTCTGTTTTCGATTATCTAATAAATCTTTTAATGAAAGTAGATTATTTTGTAAGTTTACAACTTTTATGATCTCTTCCCGAACCAAACATGAATCTTTCGATTCATTTGGCTCTCACGCTCCTTTTTTTTTTTCTATAGCTATTTCCATATCTTTTTTTTAAGTAATGAGCCTATCCTCTATCTTCTTTTTTATGTTTATATTTCAATATACCGAAACCTATATAAGACTAGATAAATATTAAGAGGACTCTTCCGCCTAGATAAAAATATATCATGGTCAGCAAAGTTGTTTCTTTATTTTTATTTGCCCTCTAGTTAATAATTTCAATTTCATTAAGAAAAACTAACTAAATAAATGGAAAATGAAAATTAATAGAATTCTTTTTTATTTTTTTTTTCTTCAAATCCAAAAAATTTCTCTTTTTTATACATAGGTCGTCGATTCGGCATTGGTTAAAAAAGGGCAGGGTGCCCCCTTTTTTTTCTAGTAAATAGTTCAAACCATTTTATCGATATGAGTGTTCTATATCAGATAAATTTTACATTAGCTATTTCCCGTTTAAATTGGTACTAATACTAATATAGTTGTAGAAAGAGTACCTCTTTTTGCCTGGACTTCAAGCAGTTTAGCTTTAACCGTGTTAATGGTCTCACATTCTTGGTTTATAGAGAATCAAAGTTGATTTACCAATGAGTCGCGAAATGCTATGGTTCTTCCATATGATTTCTGAATTTATTCAGAAGTAATTCGTCGAGATCGTGCACCCTTTTCTTATTTATCCGAAAAATACTAAAAAATATTATAAAGTGCAGCCGGATAGATCCAATCTATTCTTGAAATAGACAACTCGCACACACTCCCTTTCCAAAAAAAATCAAAACACCAACCACTACAGTTAGATTTATTAGATTTGTTGCTAAAATATCGGTATTAAGCCCGAAACTGCCAGCGGATGGCCAGTGAGCTAAAAAAACGAAAGAATGGGTTACATTTTTCATATGCTCTCCTCTTATAGATAGGACGAACAAAGAACAAAGTTTTTCGATCACTTACTTCGCTCGCCCTTTTTTGATCGGTTTTTTTAATGCAAATAGATTCAATCTAGTAATTTCTTTTAGATTAAGTCTTACGTCTTGTTTGACCGGTGAAAGACTTCCTTTGTTGAAATGTTCTGTTCCCAAAATTCCTAAAATAAAAGGAAAAAACTTTCCACTTTCCTAAACTAAGGACGGGAAATAAGAAGGTGAGCATATCTTCTAAATTAATAATACTCAACTCAGCCCTTCCTAGAATGGGGTATTATCTGTCCCGATAAATAGATAATTCCAGGAGTAATAAATAGGAGTAAATTAAATAAAGTATTGATATAATTGGAATTGTGGAAGCAAATACCAATTTACTAAAAAAAGAAAAAAGTATCTAATCGAAATCGAAAGAATTTTTTTTTTAAGATTAAACAAAAGGGTTCGCAAATAAAAGCGCTAGTGCCACAACTAGTCCATAAATTGTTAAAGCTTCCATAAAAGCTAGACTAAGCAATAAAGTACCTCGTATTTTACCTTCTGCTTCTGGCTGTCTCGCAATACCTTCTACAGCTTGTCCTGCAGCAGTACCTTGACCAACTCCAGGTCCAATAGAAGCAAGCCCTACGGCCAATCCAGCAGCAATAACAGAAGCAGCAGCAATTAGTGGATTCATGGTGAGTAGTTCCTCGTGTCAAAAAAAAGAAATGGTTAAGGATACAATCAACCAATAAATTCTTACTTCTAAGCTCTATTGGGGAGAAGTAAAGTAACTAAAAAGTACAAATTGAAATCAAATTGAAATGATAATGTGAATTGTCCGAACTACATAGAAGGGAATTCCATATCCATATATCGGATTAGATAATGAATCTAACCTAGGAATATATAATATAATATCCTATATATATACATTTGTTTCTTCTATTTTGTTTGCATATTTTCTCATTTTCTATTGAATCGGATTCTAAAATCATTGCTTAAAGTGGAAACCTGCATAAAAGAGGACTCCACTTATAGACATTAAGGATATTATAGTATAGATCTAGCCTGACTCCACCCTCCTTAATGCATATATACTTTGAAAATTCCATAATATAGTCTATTCTATTCTCTCTCCTACAACTCTAGGCTATATATTCATACGCATTTCTAACTATTTTTTTGCAACCAAGCAGATTATCTGGAACCATGCATGAATTGAGCTAAGCTGCAAAAAAAAAAAATACTATTTCCAAAAAGAGTCAATTCAATGATGACCCTCCATGGATTCACCTATATAGGCTGCGGCTAATGTTGCAAAAATAAGAGCTTGAATACCGCTTGTAAATAATCCAAGAAACATGACCGGTATAGGGATTACTAAGGGGACTAAAGAAACAAGAACAACAACGACTAATTCATCCGCCAATATATTCCCGAAAAGTCGAAAGCTAAGCGATAATGGTTTTGTGAAATCTTCTAGGATGTTAATTGGTAAAAGGATTGGAGTTGGTTTAATATATTTCTCGAAATAGCTCAATCCTTTTTTGCTAAGACCAGCATAAAAATATGCCGCTGACGTGAGTAAAGCTAAAGCAACAGTAGTATTTATATCATTCGTGGGCGCTGCTAATTCCCCATGGGGTAACTCTATAATTTTCCAAGGTAAAAGAGCACCCGACCAATTCGAAACAAAAATAAAAAGGAACATAGTTCCAATAAAGGGAACCCAGGGACCATATTCTTCTCCAATCTGAGTTTTGCTCAAGTCTCGAATAAACTCAAGGACATATTCAAAAAAATTCTGACCGTCGGTCGGGATGGTTTGTGGATTCCGAACAGCTATGACAACTGAACCTAGCAAGATAGTAATTACGACCCAAGAAGTGATGAGTACTTGGGCATGAATTTGGAAACCTCCTATTTGCCAATAGAAGTGTTGGCCTACTTCTACACCCGATATATCGTATAACCCCTTGAGTGTTTTAATGGAACAAGGTATAATATTCATATTGTCCTCTGATAAAAATTGAACTTCAAAAAAGGAATTCTTTTGATTCAACCATCTCTTTCTCAACTCAGCAACTTGAAGTATTAATCTTATATTTAGGATACCAAGAAAGCACATCAGATCATAATATATATCAATACCCTCTAATATATATCAATATTCCCCTTCTTTTTTCTATGCAAAAAAAATTCTATGCAAAAAAAAAGATATAGTAAAGTAAGTGATTCCATAAATTTACGCAGTTGCCCAAGAATTCACTATATATTCTTAATCAACGATTTCTTATATAGAGAGAACGGCCCTCACAAATTGAAAATACTAATTTGTTAAGAATCAATCGAATTGAAGTCATAGTGTCATCGTTGGCTGGAATCGATATATTCGCGAGATCCGGGTCACAATTTGTATCGACTAAAGAAATAGTAGGAATCCCCAAAATGGCACATTCCCGAAGAGCTATATACTCTTTTTGCTGATCAAGGACGATCACAATGTCTGGCAATCTCGTCATATATTTGATCCCGCCGAGATACCTTTGCAAAGTAGATAATTTTCTCTTCAAGATTGCCACATCTCTTTTTGGGAGATGGTGGAATTTTCCCATTTTTTCTTCTGCTCTTAAGTCTCTAAATTGAGAAAGTCTAGTTTTCGTAATCGACCAATTCGTTAACATACCACTGAACCACTTTTTATTAACATAATGACAACGAGCCCTTATTGCAGCTGATGCTACTAAATCTGTTGCTCTTTTTTTGGTACCAACAATTAAGAAACTTTTTCCCTGACTTGCTGCATCAAAAACTAAATCACAAGCTTCTGATAAAAAACGAGCCGTTCTAGCGAGATTTATAATATGAGTACCTTTACGCTTTGCCGAAATGTAAGGGGCCATTTTAGGATTCCATTTCTTAATACCATGACCAAAATGAACTCCTGCTTCTATCATCTCTTTCAAATTAATGTTCCAATATCTTCTTGTCATTTTTTCCACACTTCCTTTTTTTTAATCCTACCATTCCATTACGGAATTTAGTTCTTTTTGAAGATTAAGAAAGATCCGAAATAGCTTGAAATAAATAATAATTGTTCCGAGAGAACCTTGTACTAAGATAAGAGTTGGCCATTGATACATGGTATAAACATAACCACCTTAATGAATTAACTGACTTGTTTTACTTATTAAAATAAAAATCTTAAAAATCTAAAATTTGACCTGTTAGTGTTCTAAGTTCAAAAGTCTAGTAAAGTAAAAAATATTTTTATGGGGGTTCTTATGTCTCATAAAAATTGTTTGTTACGTCAGAATCTGAAGAAACTAATTCTGTATGGAGAAACAAAAAATCTCTCATTTCCGACGCGAATAGATTTTTTTTTTTTATTTCGAAATAAAGGTTCTTGTCTTGTGGGGAACGATGCACAAATTTTTGGAATCCGGTACCAACAGGTATAATCCCCCCCAGAACTACGTTTTCTTTCAAGCCTTTCAACCAATCAATGCGACCTCGTAGGGCAGCTTTTGCTAAAACTCGAGCAGTTTCTTGAAAACTTGCTTCAGATATGAAACTTTGGGTATTCAGGGAAGCCCTTGTTATTCCCAATAAGATTGCCCGATAATAGATCGATTCATCCAAAGCTCGTCCTGCTCGTTCCGCTCGCAATAGTCCGATTAATTCCCCAGGCGAAAAAACATTAGACATTCCATCTTCGGAAACCCGCACTTTTGATGTTACTTGGCGTATAATAATCTCTATATGTCTATTATGGATCTGTACCCCTTGGGATCGATAAACCTTTTGGATTTTATTAACCAAAGAGATACGACTTTGGGCTATGGTTAGCTCAGCTCCAATCAAGAATCCCCAAGGGACCCCAAGAATTCTTGGTATACGCTCATTCCAATCCTCAATTCTCCTTTCGAGATTCGGGGATAATGAATCAATTGAACGCGCTTCAAAGATTTGTTCCACTTTTGGAAGACCTTGCGTTATGTCACTAGATCTCGATTTTTCATATATAAACGTAACTAACCTATCTCCCTTGTAAAGGATTTCTCCATAATGACCATTAACAGTTGCTCCTGTAGTGGCCAAATAAGGTTTAGCTGCTCTTATAACAAAGGAATTCATATTTACAATGAAAATTTGACCGGATTTTTTTATGTGCGATTTAAATAGACATACATTTTCACAAATAAATTGTCCAAGGTGAATTATTGCCAATGTCTCTTCCCAAGAATCATGATGGACAAAGTGACAATTCAAAAGGAATGGATCCAACATTATGTTACTATCGAAATTAGAAATCCTTTTATTTTCATCTATTAAAGAGTATTTAAGTTCTTGAAGTACTTGGAAGGTTTGTTTTAAATTGTCAACGAACAAATATTTTTTTAACAGGATTTTATTATGCGTTAGTAAATAGTAAGATGAAGAAAAATGCGATATACTAGCTACAATAGCGCCTAAGGGCCCAAAAATTTCTCGAATAGGAATTCTAGGATTCCATTCTTTTATCGCATTGGGATGTTTTGAATTCTTGAATAAACCAATTCGAGAACAGTTGGATGCCGACAAAATCATCAAAGAGTGGTATTCTTTATTTCGATTCAACAAAGTGCCAATAGCTTCTGGATGTTGGCTAAGTGATTCAATCTTCGCCTTGGAATAAAAAGAATTGATATTGGCGCGATCTAACCTATTATGGGGAATCGGTCCTGCACTTGTCCTACCATACCTTTTTCGTGTATACGAAATAGTGGACTTGACTAACTCAATTCTTAGGAAATCGCGAATAAGATCATTTGCTCTTACCTCAACAAGGGAAGCACCAGCCTTTTCTTTTTCTTCTTGTTCCCAATTCACTACTAAGCAAGTTCTAACAAATTGACTATTTGTGTGATAAATTCTTTGAGTTAACTTGCTATTTTCATGAGAAATAAAATTGACAAGTCGAATTTGGAGATTATTTTCTTCTTGCAAGAGATCCTGCGGGAAAAGTGTTGCTAAATTTCTTCCTTCGTCCATTTCATATGCCACTGTAGGGCGAACGGAAACAAAATACTTTTCCTTGCTCTTGAGAATTTTTTTCCGTTGAACATAGACCCAATTTTTCCTTTTTTTTGATTCCTTAGAATCTTTTTTTTGTCTTTCTGGCGGTATCAAACAGCCACCTAATATCTTATCCGCCTCTTCAGGAAAATGAATATCTCCGGAAAATATTTTGAGTTCCGTATGGCTTTTTTTTCTCTTCACTCGGACCAGTCCGCCTAGTCGACTTCTTGTATTTTTTGTGAGTTGTGTATTCACTCCAATAATACTATTGTCAAGTATCTTTAGGGATGAAGATCTCGGCAAGATATGAAGTTCTTGAAGAATGAAAAAAAACCGATCTACTTCTTTTTGGTATTTTAGACTAAATTCTTTTGTTCCTCGATGCTCAATCAAACCCTCTTTTTTTAAGATGGAATCTTCCTCTGGGCTCTCGTATTCGTCCTCTGAATCTTCTTCTGAGTCTTCCTCTAAAGTACCATATTTTTCCTCTGCGCTTTCCCCGGGGCTGCCATATTCGTCTTCTGAGTCTTCCTCTAGAGTTCCATATTCGTCCTCTTGGGTCCTATATTTGCTCTCTCGGGCTCCCATATTCCTCTTCTGAGTCTTTCTCTAAAGTCCTATATTCGTTCTCTGGGTTCCCATATTCGTTTTCTGGGCTCCCATATTCGTCTTCTAGGGTTTCATATTCGTATTCGTCTTCTAGGATTCCATATTTAGATTCTTCTAGGGTTTCATATTCATATTCGTCCTCTCGGGTCCTGTATTCGTCTTCTAGGGTCTCATATTCCTCTTCTGAGTCTTCCGCTCGAGTCCTATATTCTTCTTCTAGGGTCCTATATCTAAATTTAACAATTCCTGAACCCTTTTTATCTTTTCTGTATCGGGGATCGTCAAAATAAGCAAAAATAGTATTTCTACGTAAAACACCCATAAGGGGGATTTCAATCGAAATCCCAAAACAGGATATTAGTTCTTTCTCTTGTTCTTGATGATATTGTAATGGAATGACGAACCTATTTCTTCGCTTTTTCGCCAACAAATCTGAATTATCTTGAAAAATAGAAGGATAGATAAAATTCCAATGGCCATTGGACATGATTCGATCCGACGTTGAATAATCAAGAATTTCCCTATCTTTTTTACCATAAGTATTCATTTGATCTTGATCCTTGTGGAGTGAAAAAGACGCTATACTGGATCTGCACATACTTACTGACAATATCCATAAATGGCTTGTTTTTGGTAATCGGCGAAGATTACCATATTGATATTCGGGCGCATGGTAAACATCAGTACTCCAGTGCATTTCGCCGTCTGATTCAGAATAAATATGCTTTTGTACCCTTTCTTTAAAATGTAAAGTGGACGTTCCGGCACGAATCTCCGCAATTACTTGTTCGGATTTTACATATTGATCATTTTGCACTAGAATCAAGCTTTTTGAGGGAATATTCACACTATATAGAATATCTTGACTCTGAATAGTTACATGCAAGTCTATATAACATAGAAAAGCAGGCTGCCCATGACGGGTACGTGTGGGGTGAACCAAATTCTCATTGAATTTTATTTTTCCATTCGAAGGGGATCGTACAAGGTCGGCAGTACCCCCTGTGAATACTCCGCCAGTATGAAAAGTTCTTAATGTTAGTTGAGTCCCTGGCTCCCCAATTGATTGACCTGCAATAATACCTACGGCTTCTCCCAATTCGACCAGATCACTATGAGTAGGACTCCGGCCATAGCATAATTGACAGATCCAAGAAGTGCTTCGGCAAGTAAAGGGGGTTCTAATATATATTGGTTGTGCTCGAAATGGTTGTGCTCGAAAGGCAGTTATGAATCGATTGACTAATCCAATTCCAATATCTTGATTTCGCGCGGCAATGCATCGTGAACCGATATATATATCGTCTGCTAATACACGACCAATTAGTGTTTGGACAAAAAGTTTTTCCGTCATCCCATTTTGAGGACTTACAGAAATACCTCGGATAGTACCACAATCTCTTCTACGCACAATAATATGTTGAACTACTTCAACAAGTCTACGTGTAAGATATCCAGCATCTGCTGTTCGCACAGCAGTATCTACAACCCCTTTGCGGGCTCCATAGCAGGAAATTATATATTCTGTCAAAGAAAGTCCCTCGCGTAAATTGCTTTGAATAGGTAAATCAATCATTTGTCCTTGAGGGTCCGACATTAATCCTCTCATACCTACTAATTGGTGTACTTGAGATGCATTTCCTCTGGCTCCTGAAAAAGACATTAGATAGACTGGATTAGAAGGATCCGTTATCCGAAAATTTGAATTCATTTCTTGTTTCAAATATTCACTTGTCGCATACCATATCTCAACAGATTGGCGTAATTTTTCTACCGCGTGTACAGCCCCATAATAATAGTGTTTCTCCAAAAGAAAACTCTGTTGTTCCGCGTCTTGGACTAACCATCCCTTAGAGGGTATTGTTAAAAGATCCTCGATTCCTAACGAAATCGATGTAGTAGTGGCTTGATGGAAGCCCAGAGTCTTTAGTTGATCCAGTATATGGGATGTATATCCCATTCCAAAATGATCTATTAATCTGCTAATAAGTCGTTTCATACCAGTTCCGTCTATCTCTTTATTATGAAAGACCAGATTGGCCCGTTCCGCCATACATAAGTACCCCCTTTTCGGCTGAGTAGGATTCGACAATTGCTGAGTAGGATTCGACAATGGGCCTGAGTCAGTGATTCGAAAATTTAATTAACTTAATTGCCTCAATCTCAATCTGGATTCGCGTGGCAAATAATGATGATACTAGGGAAATCGGAATGCCCCCCGAAAGGGGAGGGGCATCGCCGAATCTAACTTTCTTGTTTAGGTAGTGTATGAATAGGCCTGACTAAATCCTTGTATGGCTTCCTCTATTTCTCTATAAAAAGAAATATGACCAAGAGTGGTTCGAATGTATATCGAACGAATTTCTTTTTTTCTATTTCCCATTATTAGATAGTGGGCATAAATCTCATGATAAGTCCCCAAAGATTCATATTGAACTTCAATCGGAACTTCTCTTGACCCAATGACGCGTTGATCCAGGTTCCATCGTAGCCACAAGGGACTATCTAAACTGATTAGTTTTTGTCTATAAGCTCCCAGTGCATCATAAGAACTAGAAAAATGGGGTTCTTTATCTTTCCTATATTTAAAATTATTATTATTATTGTAATTTACTTTTAGATTTGGGTAGTTTCTGCAACTATTATATCTATTTGCACAAATACCTCGACGCTTTCCAATCGTTAATACATAAAGCCCGATAAGCATGTCTTGGGTTGGTACGCAAATAGGATCCCCAATAGCGGGAGATAAGAGATTCATATGAGAAAACATAAGTAAACGGGCTTCTGCCTGAGCTTCCAAGGATAAAGGTAGATGAACAGCCATTTGATCTCCATCAAAGTCCGCATTGAAACCCTTACACACTAATGGGTGTAAAGAAATAGTACGCCCCTCTACTAAAGTGGGTTGAAAGGCCTGTATGCCTAATCTATGCAGGGTAGGTGCTCTATTTAACAGTACAGGATGTCCCCGCATAACTTCTTGAAGTATTTCCCATACAATGGGTTCTTTTTCCCAAATTTTCCTTTTAGCAATCCTTACATTAGAAGTGGCGCGTTTCGTGATTAAATCGCGAATTACAAATAGCTGAAAAAGCTTTATTGCTATCTCTAGAGGTAATCCACATTGATGTAATGAAAGCGAAGGACCCACAACAATGACAGAACGCCCCGAGTAATCGACCCGTTTCCCAAGCAGAGTCTCGCGAAACCTTCCCTCTTTACCTTCAATTACATCTGAAAGTGATTTGTATACTTTATTGTGACCATCCCTCGTCGGTTGCCCGCGGGACCCACTATCAAGAAGTGTATCCACGGCTTCTTGTACCAATTTTTCCTGGCACATTACTAAATCTGCTGGCGCTAATTCACTTCTTTTTAATAGATAGGCAAGATTGTTGTTCCGACGGATAACTCTCTTATAAAGTTCATTAATGTCTGAAGTCACTACTTTATCTCCAGACCTATAAACAATAGGTCTCAATTCGGGAGGAAGAACCGGTAATAAGCACAAAACCATCCATTCTGGTTCTACATTTGTTTGAATAAAATGTTTCGCCAATTGCATGCGTCTAATCAAAAAAACTTTTCTTATTCGTCTTTTTCTATCTTCCCACTCATCTCCACTATACCCCTCGTCTTCTAATTCCTTCCATTCGACCAAAGAATTCTCTATAATAATTCGCAAATCCAAATCTGCTAATTGTTCTCTAATAGCACCTGCTCCTGTCGCAATTTCCCGATTTCGAAATGTTGCAAAGCCTGGGGTAGAAAAAAAGGGAGAAATGCTGTGGTTACAGGATGCAATTTCCTCTTCGAATAAACCTCGTAATCGTAAAAAAGTGGGTTTTTTAGTGCTGGGCCTAGCAAAAGAGAAATCGCCGTATACTAGGCCCTCCAACTTCTTAAGAGGTTTATCTAAAAGATTCGCGATATAACTAGGAAGACCTTTCAAATACCACACATGAGTCACGGGACATGCGAGTTTGATGTATCCCATTTGATATCTTCGTATCCGAGAATCCACAAATTCGACCCCGCATTTTTGGCAAAATCTTTCGTCTTCGTTTTCAGCTCCGCTCGCTCGAGAATTGCCACAAGCGCAAATCCCGCTTTTTATGGGTCCAAAGATTCTTTCGCAAAACAATCCATCTTTTTCTGGTTTATCGGTTTTATAATGAAAAGTAGAGGGCCTTGTGACTTCGCCAACGACTTCTCCATTAGGTAGGTTTTTGTTAGCCCAAGCCTTTATTTGTTGAGGGGAAACGAGTCCAATTTGAAGTTGTTGATGTTTATATTGGTCAATCATAAAATAGAAATAAGAAAAGAATTTATATTTATTCCGATCAAACTTCCTCCCTATTAACCTGGAAGTTCTTTTCAGATACAAGGAAATGATTCAGTTCTAGAGCCAAAGATCGTAGTTCTCGAACGAGCACTCGAAAAGATTCTGGAGGATCCTCATGATTAGGTATTCTTTTTCCCCAGATCGTAGCATTAAGTATTTCTTGGCGAGCTATAAGATGGTCAGATTTATAAGTAAGTATCTCTTGTAAAATATGAGCAACACCAAATCCTTCTAAAGCCCAAACTTCCATTTCTCCTACTCGTTGTCCCCCTTGCTTGGCTCTTCCTCTAACCGGTTGTTGTGTAACAAGTGAGTAGGGCCCAGTAGAACGCCCATGAATTTTCTCATCAACTTGATGAATTAATTTTAAGATATAGGACTTCCCTATTAGAACAGGTTGCTCAAAGGGGTCGCCTGTTCTTCCATCAAATATTCTGCTTTTTCCCGGGTACTCGGGTTCAAATACCCATGGATTTTTTGTTTCTTTACTGGCTTCATATAATTCTGAAAACACAAGTTTTCTTGAAGCCTCTTGCTCATATCTCTCATCAAAGGGTGCTATTCTATAATGTTTCTTTAGCAGATCCCCCGCTAATCCGAGCGAGCTTTCAAATATTTGTCCCACATTCATTCGGGAGGGTACTCCTAAGGGATTGAAGACCATATCAACGGGTGTTCCATCTTGCAAATAGGGCATATCTTGCCTAGGCAAAATTTTGGAAATGATCCCTTTATTCCCATGTCTTCCGGCTACTTTATCCCCAACTTTGATTTCACGTTTCTGTAAAATATATACACGAACCATTATGTCGAGCGGGTCCCTTTGGATCCATTTCACATCGATAACGCGCCCTCTTCCACCTATAGGTAATTTCAGAGAAGTTTCTTTTGAAGTGGAAACCTCAAGGCCAAATATGGCCCGTAATAATCCAGCTTCCGCGATATAAGATGATTCGCTCGCTATCTGAGGCGTTAATTTACCTACTAAAATATCACCAGTTTCTACCCAGGATCCCAACCTAACAACTCCATTTCTGTCCAAATTGCGGAGTAAATGTTCTTCTAGATGTGGTATTTCTTTAGTGATTTTTTCAGCGGAGCCCTGGCTTGTCGTATCCGTCTGAATTTCATATTTCCGGATGTGAAAAGAGGTATAAATATCTTCATATACCAAACGTTCGCTAATTAGTACTGCGTCTTCAAAATTGTAACCTTCCCATGGCATATAAGCTACTAATACGTTTTTTCCTAAAGCAAGTTCGCCCCCAATTGTAGCAGCTCCTTCTGCTAAAATTTGTCCTTTTTTAATGGATTTACCCCGTGGAACCCGGGGTTTTTGGTGCATACAAGTATTTTTGTTAGAGCGACGGTGGTTAACTAAAGGAATACTTATAGTCTTCCCACTACTTGATAAAAGTATCTTATGACTATCAGTAGAAATGATCTTTCCCTCGCGTTCGGCTATAATGGAAACCCTCGAATCTAGAGCTGTTTGGCGTTCCAATCCAGTTCCAACAATGCATTTCTCGGACCGAGAAAGCGGAACTGCTTGGCGCTGCATATTAGAACTCATTAAAGCCCGATTCGCATCATTGTGCTCAATAAAAGGAATGAGAGAACCCCCAATAGAAAAATATTGGAAAGGAAAAATACTTCTAACATGAATCTGTTCCCATGCAATAGTCAAGAATTCTTGACGGTATCTAGCCGGAACAACCTGTTCTTCCTGAATACCTTGATTCAAGGACAAAGAATTTCCTGCTGCTATCATATAATATTCATCTCTATTTGGTGATAGATAAACCACCTGTCTCTCTTTTTTTTCTTTTGCTTTCTCAGCAGATATTTCATAAAACGGACTCTCTATGGATCCCCACAAGTGATCAATTCTCGCATGAATTGTTAAGGATCCAGTAAGTCCAACATTGATTCCTTCAGACGTGTCAATTGGACAAATACGCCCATAGTGACTCGGATGAATATCTCGGCTCCGAAAACTTGCGGTTCTCCCCGTCAACCCTCCAGGACCTAAACAACTCACTTTTCGCCCATGAACAGTTTGTGTCAATGGATTCGTTTGATCAAAAACTTGAGATAACGGGTATGTGCCAAAAAAGGTCTCATAAGTAGTTATTAATAAAATTGAAGTTGAAGTTGGAGTTACCAAAGTTTGGGGAGTCGGTTTCGATTGACGTATGAATACTCTACGAATAGTTTTTTGAACTGCATGTTGTAAACGACCAAGAGCCAATCCGAATTGATCTTGTAACAGATCCGCAACCGAACGAATACGTTTATTTTTCAAGTGATTCATATCGTCATCGTCAAGTATACCCGTTCCAAATTTCATTCCAATCAAATGATCCGTAGCGGCCAATACATCTCGTGGTAACAAGAATGTATTGTTCTGAGGAATATCAAGATTAAGTCTCCGATTCATATTTCGTCGACCAATCCTTCCTAATTCACATTTTTGTTGAAAAAATTTCTTTTGTAATTCCTCGCATAAGGACTCCGAAAATACCAGGTCCCCACCTACACAAGCAAATTGTTGATAAAACTCCAAAATAGCTTTTTCTTTTGACTCAATCCTCTTCTTCTCTTTAGCATTCGGGAAAGACAAGAAAATTTCAGGGTAGGAAACATTATCCAGAATTTCTCTTAGATTCGAACCCATAGCTGATGATAGAACTAGAATAGATATCTTTTGTTTTCTACTCACGCGAGCCCATATCCTTTCTTTTTTATCAATTGCTAATTCCGATCTCCCCCCCCAATCTGATATTATAGTGCCAGTGTAGATAGAAATTCCCTTATGATCTAATTCCGAGCGGTAGTAAATACCAGGACTTAGCAATATTTGATTGATCACAATTCGGTATATTCCATTTATAATAAAGGTTCCTAAGGAATTCATTATAGGAATGTTTCCGATAGAAATGGTTTGCTTTTGCACATCGAAACCAAAAATTAATCTCGCAGATACATATAATTCGGAAGAATAGGTGAGTGATTCATACACAGCATCTCTTTCTTTTATCGAGGGTTCTAGCAGTTGATATCCTTTCGCAAATAATTGAAATGCAATTTCGTGATCTGGATCTTTAATTGTTGGAAACTTGTCAAGTTCTTCTGCCAAGGCTTGATTAATGAACCTACAAAATCCCTCGAATTGGATCTGACTAAATCCGGGTATTGTGGACATTCCCTCGTTTCCATTCCGGAGCATCTTAATCTTAAGTTTCCTGTTTATCAAAGAAAAATTCCATTATCAGCTCACTCTTCATCAATCCCTATGGATCGATCTAGCAATCATGGAATCTATATTCTGTTTACTGAATCACATGAAATTCTAGGGAACTCCACATACGTATTTCATATATGTATTTCATACATATGAATAGAGACCATTTGGACGAAAGTTCGAGTTTGCCAGGGGTACAAATGAAATGAAAATGAATTGATAAAACATTCCTACAAAAAAAATTCTGCCACTTATACTTTATGTTATGATATTCTAATCAGATTGGATGGCAAAGATTTCTCATTTTATCTCCTTTCTATGAATGTAATAAAGCCGTAATATAATATACTAGAAAGTTTGACTTTACTTCGATTTAGAATAGCGTGCTTACTTTAATTTCTCAAAATAATTTGAGGGTTCTTTTTTATTTCGGATCGGAGTAGTATAATTGCTAGAAAATTCAGTATTTCATTGTGGAATTCTAAAATAAAGTAAGTCCCTTTTTTAAGTACATGCCAATCTAGTTATCCACCTCTCCCCATATCCATGCTTTTCTTTTATCGTAATTTCACTTGGGTACGCCAAGATAGTCAGGTTATACTCTATATCAGAGCAAATTTCCTTTTTTTATTCAAGATATTTAATTTAATACTTTGAAAAATTAAAGCATGATTCCCCATAGAGATATGTACATAAAGGGGATCTTTGGATAATAATGCTGTTCGGACCTAAAGTTTACCTATACACGGATTAAGCATAAAGCCATAATATTTTATTATGCCATTGAAGGGGGGGGAGATAATACCGATTTAAGAGTAGTTCACTACTGCAATAAAAAAAAGAGAATTCTAGTTAACGGTTCCAATTTATTCTGAATTTTGCAGCCTGTGAATAGAAATCCACTTTTTCTTCTTTTTCATCTCAATAGAAAGAAATGGGAAGTTTTATTGTGTTAACAATGTATGTTTTAAGATAGAATCTATCGAGGAGAATAATAGAAACTGGATCAAAAAAAGCAGGAATAGATTTTTTGAAAAAGATTGGAAAAAAGTAAGTAGAATTATATTCAAAATAAAAGGGGCTTTTCGTAAGAAAACGTGGATGAATACTTGCTGTTTTCTAGATTTTTGATCGGATTTTTTGGCGGCATGGCCAAGCGGTAAGGCAGGGGACTGCAAATCCTTTATCCCCAGTTCAAATCTGGGTGCCGCCTGATCAATAAAATACTTAGGTTTTTTTTATAGTGCTGATCGAATTCGATAAATTTTTACTTCGCATAAGTTCGGGCAAGAGAGTAACTGGGCCTGCCGATACTGGGTTTAGAGAAACCATACCATAGTTCTATCCTCAAACTAGGGTTAGGGTTTGTTTTGACGGTAGTGGCCAAAATGGTTATCAATAGGGGTGAGGTAGTGTTTCCTTATTCTTTTATTATATGAATTTGAATTGGTTCTTAA